>NC_041385.1:675356777-675376590 GCF_002162155.2 Triticum dicoccoides | reverse complement strand
AGTTGCCGCCGCCGACGTCCACCGCCGCCGCCGGAGCCCCCCGACGCCCTGCCGGAGCCGCCCCGCCTCGCCGGAGGTATACGCCGCCGCCGTTGTGGTCCAGTTTAAAAAAAACCGATCCGGTTCTTTTTTAGAAACCCTAGTTTTCGTTTTTTTAGAATAGATCGGTTTTTTTCCGGTTTCTTTATTTAGCAAGAGTTCGCTCGTTCGTTTGTTTTAACGCACGAGTTCACCATTTAGTTTGAGTTAACGAACGTCCGTTCGTTAAGCTGTTCGTCAGGTTTTCTTTTTCTCGGATTTTTCCGCGATTATTCCAGATCGCGATTTCTGATCCGATTTTCGTTCTAGTTTATGTTTTTGCTCGTTTATCAGAATCAGGCGATTCAAGCGCCTAGAGTTTCGTCTCGAAACCCTCTTTCTGTTTAACCAACTCAAACAAGATTTTGCTGCTATAAAATTTGCCTTAGGTCTAGATTAGTAAAATGAAGCCTGTTTCTTTCGTCGTTTGCTTTTCGTTGCTTCGTTTGTTTTGTTTCTTTTTGCAAACCGGAGTTCTTAAGTTGAACATTTTGGTTAGATCTTTTATTTGAGTTTTACTTGTGCATTAGATGAGTACTTATTGTATGCTTTTTTGCTTGTTTTTTTGCGATAGAGTATCCGGAGTGCGCCGCTTGCTACTTCGAATCTCTAGGTTTCACGGCTCATCAGCAAGGCAAGTAACACTTTGATCATACCATTTACTACCCAGTTTTATTGCATTAGATCAATCCTCAAACATTGCATGATTAGGATATAATTAAATTGTGGGTTCTGGGAAGTAGATGAGGTAGTACCTATTACCTGTTTTATTATCAACCCTTGGGAGCTACTTCTACATTTGCTTATTGCCATGCTATGCTAGTAGACGTGGATTGGGTGAGTGTATCCATGACAGATGTGAGATTGTTATTTAGTGGTTTATTTAAGGTGGAAACTTTAATACACATCTGGGTGGACTGAGGCACCTGGGTATTCCAACGTTTGCCTGTTTTCTTTATGGACCGCCACCCAGGCTCAAAGGGATCATGAGATTATTTCATGCTAGAAACTTTCGTGTGCAGCCATAAGCTACTATGGGCTCTAGCATAGTTGATTAAGTTGCGTGAGCTCTTGAAGAGGTAGACTAGCAGATGTAGTGGGTTGTAGGTTGGTACTGTCTACCCGGAGTAGAGAGTTAATGCTTCTGAAAGACTGTGTCTCGGTCATCCGTTTCTCAAACATCATGAAGTGCGAGAAATTCAACGGAGGAGATCGAGTCTTGTGGGGAAAAGTGCGCAAACCTCTGCAGAGTGTATAAACTAATCATGGTTAGCCGTGTCCCTGGTTATGGATGTTTTGAGTATCTAGTACTTGGATTATCATGTGAATCTCATCATGTTACTTTAATTTAATTTGTTGGGTTTAATGATGATGCTTAATTGGGATTGAGAGGGTGTCTACACTCTCAATGTTTAACAACCAACATGATAATTAAATAAAATTTATTCCTTTGAAGTAGGGAAAAATTGGCTTTATGCAAAACTGTAACCATAGAGCTTTCCACGAGCCATATATGCATGTAGTATAGCATGTTTCTGTTCATTATTCTCTATGTGTTACATTGCCGGCATATTCCATGTGTTGACCCGTTTTCGGGCTGCAATGTTCATGTTGCAGACTTTTCACATGACGAGTAAGGTGCCTTTAGGTCGTGGTTCTATACTCAGTGATGCCGTTGGAGTTGATGGACTCAATTATCTTCCAAGCCTTCCGCTGTTATCGTTATTAGATGGCCTTAAGCCATATTTATTGTAATAAGTTCTCCTTTGGAGACATTCGATGTAATAAGTGTGTGATTGCTACTCTGTTATAAATCCTTCAAGTACTATGCATGTCAGCATTACTGATCCAGGGATGACACTGAAGCACAAAGATCAGACTGTTTGAGGTCTGGTCGCTACATTGGGCTTCTTGGAAGAACCTCCATTGCCATTTCCATTCTTCGCTTCAGGACATTCGGTGGCATAATGTCCGGTCTTCTGGCACTTGGAACAGGTAATGTGGCTCAGATCCTTCTTGGCTGGTGTTGAAGGGTTGGAATGGTTCTGGTTGGTGCTTCCTCCATTCCCATTCCCATTCCTAGGGCCACTATGGTTGTGCAAACTTGCTCAGTTGTGTGTGTGTCCCCCATGGTTATGGCCTCCATGGTTGTGGGTATGTCCTCTCGAGTATGGGGAATAGCGGGGCTTCTGCTGAGCTCCTGAGGTATACCTCCCCTGTCCATACTTCCTCTTGCGGTTATCAATCTATTGTTGCTTGCCTTTAATCATAAGTGTTGGGGAACGTAGTAATTTCAAAAAAAAAATCCTACGCACACGCAAGATCATGGTGATGCATAGCAACGAGAGGGGAGAGTGTCGTGCATGTACCCTCATAGACCATAAGCAAAAGTGTTATGAAAACGCGGTTGATGTAGTCGTACGTCTTCATGATCGACTGATCCTAGTACCGAACGTACGGCACGTCTGCGATCTGCACACGTTCAGCTCGGTGACGTCCCACGAACTCACGATCCAGTAGAGCTTCGAGGGAGAGTTCCGTCAGCACGACGGCGTGATGACGGTGTTGATGAAGCTACTGACGCAGGGCTTCGCCTAAGCACCTATGATACGACCGAGGTGGATTATGGTGGAGGGGGGCACCACACAAAGCTAAATATCAATGATCAACTTGTGTGTCTTGGGGTGCCCCCCTACCCCCGTATATAAAGGAGCAAGAGGGGAGGCCGGCCTGGCCTTGGGGCGCGCCAAGGAGAGGGGGAGTCCTCCTCCTAGTGGGAGTAGGACTCCCCTTTCCTAGTCCCACTAGGAAGGAGGAAGGGGGAAGGAAGGAGAGGGAGAGAGGGAGGAAAGAGGGGGCGCCGCCCCCCCCCCCCTCCTTGTCCAATTCGGACTCCCAAGGGGGGGCGCGCAGCCAGCCCTAGGCCCTCTGCTATCTCTCCAAAAAGGCCCATGTTGACCTATTAGATCCCCGGTGGTTCCGATAACCTCCCGGCACTCTGATAAATATCCGGTGACCCCCGGAACTCATCCGTTGTCCGAATATAGTCATCAAATATATCAATCTTTATGTCTCGACCATTTCGAGACTCCTCATCATGTCCGCGTTCTCATCCGGGACTCTGAACAAACTTTAGTATATCGAAACTGTAACCATAGAGCTTTCCACCAGCCATATATGCATGTAGTATAGCATGTTTCTGTTCATTATTCTCTATGTGTTACATTGCCAGCATATTCCATGTGCTGACCCGTTTTCAGGCTGCAACATTCATGTTGCAGACTTTTCAGACGATGAGTAAGGTGCCTTTAGGTCGTGGTTCTATACTCAGTGATGTCGTTGGAGTTGATGGACTCACTTATCTTCCAAGCCTTCCGCTGTTATCGTTATTAGATGGCCTTAAGCCATATTTATTGTAATAAGTTCTCCTTTGGAGACATTCGATGTAATAAGTGTTTGATTGCTACTCTGTTATAAATCCTTCAAGTACTATGTGTGTCAGCATTATTGATCCAGGGATGACACTGAAGCACAGAGATCAGACTGTTTGAGGTCTGGTCGCTACAAGATGGTATCAGAGCACACGCTAACTGTAGGACACGACCCGTAAGCTAAAGCCCTAGATCACTACTCACTCTTCTCATTTCTGACTCCTCATCCTTTCTACTCTTTTAGGATGGCGGATGCAAGGAACAAGTTCACGCAACCAGATGAGGATACACCTTTTGGACGCCACTTGAAGGAAGTCACTAAGTACCTGAACATCGGAGTACCAAACTTCATCGGGACCTACAACGCCACTCTACCAGAAGAGGAGCGTTGGATGATTCAAGTTCAAGTTCCAGGAAGGACGTTCATGCCCGTCACTGAGCCCATAGAGTTTTCCTTTGATGCACCAACTTGGAGTTTAGGAAAGAGCATGGCATCCCACATCACCATGGGACGCATTGGAGAAGTCTACCACAAGGATCTCAAGGATACTATCTACCAGATTTGTGGGCGCCGAGATGAGCAATGGGAGATGATCAGTACCAGGAAGGATAGATCAATTGCAGCTTTCATTCAGGAGTTAAACCAGCACGCTCGTCGCCAGGAGAACCATATGTGCGCAGGCATGATAGATCTAAAGAAGGCTATGACCAAGATCATGGAGTTGGAGGAAGAACTCAAGTCTACATGCGATAGATATGAGGAGGAAATAACAACACTCGTAGAGAAGAACGATGATCTGAAGAAGAAGCTAAAGGTGTTTATGGGATTTCCCACGACTGGAGGAGACGACGATGATTGCACTTGTCCAGAGAACTACATCATCATCGACGACACCGACTCGGATCCAGATAATAGTGATGATGACTATGTTGATGAAGCTAGAGCAGATATCATGGAGTCTTCAACGGAGCAGTTTTTCTAGTCGACCACCATAAAAGTAGTAGTATTTTCCCCATATATATAGTATAGTCCGAGCACTTTTGTAACGATAGTTAGACCGTTGTATGCCCTTGTTTGAATTGAATGAAGTGATTTTGTTTGCTTTTGTCTCATGTGCATATGGGTAGTGTTTTCTCTCTAGACCTCATTCTATTCTATACTCTCATCTTTTCTAAACCCGCAGATGCCTCCAAGACGTGACAATGGATTTGCTTTCCCGACGGAACTCACCCAGTTGATCCAGCAGCAGAATGCATTGATACAGTTACTAGTCCAGAATCATAATCAACAGAACAACAACAACAACAACCCACCACCACCACCACTTGTTGATCATTTAACCCGTTTCCTTAGACTAAATCTGCCGGTGTTCTCCAGTAGCACCGAGCCCATAGTTGCAGATGATTGGCTCCGCAAAACAGGAAGGGAGTTGACCACTGCAGGATGCACAGATGCGGAAAAGGTGTGTTTTACCGCACATCAGCTAGATGGACCCGCAACATCATGGTGGGAGAATTTCAGAGCCACTTATCCTATCGACACTGTCACATGGGATCAGTTTTAGTAGGCTTTCCGTACTGCCCATGTTTCAGCAGGAGCTATGGCCATGAAGAAGCGCGCGTTTCGAAATTTGCACCAAGGAGGACGTACTGTTGGCCAGTATGTGGATGACTTTAGTAAGCTAGCATGTTATGCCCCAGATGATGTTGCTACAGATGCAGCTAAGTAGGAGAAGTTTCTGGAAGGACTGAATGATGAGCTGAGCATGCAGTTGATGGTAGCAACCTTCAACAACTACTAGGAGTTGGTAGATAGAGCTCTCATGATTGAATGGAAGCAGCAGCAGATTGACAACCGCAAGCGGAAGTACGGACAAGGGAAGTACAATTCTGGAGCTCAGCAGAAGCCTCGTTTTACCCTGAAATCAGGAGGACATTTTCAGCATACCCTTGGAGGAGGGAGCTCGCATAATAATAATGGCCCCAAGAATGGGAATGGGAATGGGAATGGAGGAAGCAATGGCCAGAATCGTACCAACCCATCAACCCCAGCCAAGAGAGACCTGAGCCAAGTCATTTGCTTTAAGTGTCAGGAGACTGGACATTATGCCAATGAATGTCCTGAAGCCCAGAATGGAAATGGCAATGGAAGCTCCGGGAAGAAGCCGAACCCTTTCAACAGGGGACATGTGAACCACGTTAACGTGGAGGAGGTTGAAGCCCAGCCAGATGCAGTAATAGGTAAGTTTTTGGTTAAGTCATTTACTGCACTCGTTCTTTTGGATACTGGTGCATCGCATTCATACATATCAAGGGGATTTGTGGATAAGTATAAACTGCCGACCCAAGCCCTTAGGTCACCCATGTTAGTAACCTCGCCAGGAGCAGAGTATATGGCCAGTTTATGGTGTGATCGGTTGCCATTAAGGATTGGTAACTACGTGTTTCCCTCGGACCTAATAGTATTGGAATCACAAGGATTGGATGTGATATTAGGCATGGATTGGTTATCGAAGTATGGAGGGAACATTGAATGCGCCAGTAAGTCGACTTTGCTTACCACCCCAGAAGGAAGAAGGATCAAGTATGTATCCTGGCACAAACCTAACAGGACTCAAGTAAATTCCTTATCAGGAGTTGTGCAGGAGGAAGTACCAGCGATGAAGGATTTTCCTGATGTATTTCCAGAAGAGTTTCCAGGCATGCCACCGGATAGAGACATTGAATTTTTGATTGGGCTTTTGCCAGGCACAGGGCCGATATCTAAAAGACCGTACAAGATGCCCGCACAAGATTTGGAGGAAATTAAGAAGCAGATTAAGGAGTTACTGGATAAAGGTTATATTCGCCCAAGTTCTTCACCTTGGGGATCGCCAGTACTTCTAGTGGAGAAGAAGGATGGATCATTAAGGATGGTTGTTGATTATCGAGGATTGAATGAGGTGACAATCAAGAACAAGTACCTGTTGCCGATGATCAATGATTTGTTTGACCAGTTGTAAGGAGCTAAGGTATTTTCCAAGATCGATCTGCGATCACGATACCACCAGTTGAAGATTCAAGAGCAGGATATACCTAAGACAACTTTTACCACCAGGTACGGGCTATATGAGTATACCGTTATGTCATTTGGTCTGCCTAACGCACATGCATATTTCATGAACCTGATGAACAAGGTGTTTATGGAGTTTTTGGATAAGTTCGTCGTAGTGTTCATTGATGATATTTTGGTCTACTCAAAGAATGAAGAAGAGCATAAGGAGCATTTGCGTTTGGTACTGGAGAAGCTCAGAGAACATCAGTTATATGCCAAGTTTAGCAAATGTGAGTTTTGGTTGAAGGAAGTTGGATTTCTCGGACATGTTATATCCGGAGAAGGAATAGCGGTAGACCATGTCGGTGTCAAAACCAGCGGATCTCCGGTAGGGGGTCCCGAACTATGCATCTAAGACTAATGGTAACAGGAGGCAGGGGACATGATGTTTACCCAGGTTCGGGCCCTCTCAATGGAGGTAAAACCCTACTTCCTGCTTGATTGATCTTGATGATATGAGTATTACAAGAGTTGATCTACCACGAGATCAGAGAGGCTAAACCCTAGAAGCTAGCCTATGGTATGATTCTTGTTGTGTCCAACGGACTAAACCCTCTGGTTTATATAGACACCGGAGGGGGCTAGGGTTACACAGAGTCGGTTTACAGAGGAGGAGATCTACATCCGAATCGCCAAGCTTGCCTTCCACGCCAAGGAGAGTCCCATCCAGACACGGGATGAAGTCTTGAGTCTTGTATCTTCACGGTCCAACAGTCTGGCCAAAGTATATAGTCCGGCTGTCCGGATACCCCCTTATCCAGGACTCCCTCAGTAGCCCCTGAACGAGCCTTCAATGACGATGAGTTCGGCACGCAGATTGTCTTCAGCATTGCAAGGCGGGTTCTTCTCCAAATCCGGTGCACCCGTCGTAGTGAATAGTGTCCGGCCTCCCAGTAAGGTTGTACTCCTCGGCTTCTTTGCTTCAATAATGGCCATCTCCACGTGTCGATCTAAGACGAGGGGCCGGGGCATTTTTGCATTTGCCACCCTAATCCCGTAGGTGATCCAACTATTTGAGGAGACGAGGATCCTCAAATCCAAATCACACCATCTACCCCCAAGCAAGAATTCCGCAGAGCGCGCCCAAAAGAGGCCATTCCATCATGACCGTTCGCCGCAGCCCTGCTCGCCTCTCCCCCGCTCGAAGCCAGGGGATTGGGAAAAGTGTTCCGTCCCTCACAGCCGCCTAATAGAGCTGCAGACCAAAGGGTTCCTTCCGCCCGCATACATGGTCCCCGTCCAATCCGGACTAGCCACCTATAATGGCGGGGAGCAAGCGGAGAGATTTCCTAACCCATCTCGGGGGGAGCAGGTATGCCTAGTCCCAAATCTGCTAAGAGGCGGTGGGTTTTCAATCCACCCATTCCTCCGCGGGCTCCTGGAGTTCTACGGTCTCTACTTGCATAGTCTTACCCCCGCTCCATACTGCATATTGCGGGCTATGTTGACCTCTGCGAGTTGTTCCTGGGCTGCGAGGCTCATTTCGAGCTATGGAATAGGTTATTTTGCCTTGTGCCCCGCAACCAGGAGGGATCTATATATCAAGTGAGCGGGGCCAAAATATGGCGCATCGCCCAGACCGAATACCTGTCTGGTACTCCCAAGAAGGCGTCCGAAGGCTGGCCCTCAGAGTGGTTTTATGTTGATGACGTTCCCTTGTCGGACCCAGTCCGGACGGGCCTGCCTGAGTTTACCAATACTCCACTAAAGAAACGCCAAAGCTGGCGCCCTCGGAGCCCCCAGGAGGAAGAAAACAGGGAAGTCTTCTATTTGATGAGTCGGATAAAAACCCTGGCCAAATCAGGATTGACAATAATCAAAGTTATGTCAGTATGCATAATAAGGGGAGTGCAGCCACTTCAATATAGGGGAAAACCCATGTGGCACTTCAATGGAGAAGACGATGCCTCCCGCTGTGGTCGCAGAGGTCCGGACTCTGCCACATCTCTGGCAAGGATACTATCCGAATTGTACAAGGGAGAAGAAGAGGAGTTCGTCCGCATCAAACCGCGGTATGGATTTTCCATGTACAACCCCCGAAGCTGGGTAAGTGGTTATCTTTTACTCAACTCTATCTGTTCTTACCTTCTTTGCCACAATTATTTACCTTGCTGTTTCAAAACAGGAACTAAGGAGGGCCGTGAAAGAGTTCAATAGCCCCCCTCCGCAGCCGGAGGATCCCGGTCGGGCTCTCAACCCCGGATTTGAAGAAGATCCAAAAATATCCGTGGAATTCGTCAACGGGACTTTCTATCATGCGAGCAGTGACGGCTCTTTGGTGGCCATCACCGCGGATTATCCCGGACTGCTTCCCGTGTCGCATGTAAGTAATGTCAAGCTTCCGAAGGATTCCTTAGCTTTGCCGTACCTTATGACCGCACGTCGTGTTTTTATAGAAACGATGGTCGGGACGCCGTGCGGAACCCGCGGGGGCCTCTCAGCAAGAGGCGCCTAGACAAGGTAGGCTTAAAAGAAAGGCAGTTAGGAGCGACACACAGGCGCAGAGGTATTCATTGAACTTGGCTCGTGGTCTATTTGGTCTATCTGTCGAGGCGTGACGGCTTTAATTATGTCTTGTAAGGAAGCGCATGACTATGCCTGGGGACCCTTCCGGCCACGCCTCCAGCAGCCGGATTCCTGGACCAGATTTACAGGCGGAGGCTGATGGGGGACAGTGCCAGACTGTCCTTCTGTGGAGGATACGGATATGCTTTCCGCCACAAATTCAGAAGTGGAGAGCGCCATGAATCACCGGCGCCGACGGGCCGTACTCCGCGGGGGTATTTTTTTCGAAGAGGCGTTCAATGCCTTCAATTCCGGACATTCCTATATCTGCGCTGCTCAAGATGGACTTGCCAGAGCAACGGACCAGTATGTGAAGGATATACGGGTAAGAGAATTTAATAAGTATGTGTAGTGGTAGCCCCTGAGACTTGAAACAGTTGGCACAACTGATTTAAGGATCATTAAATGCACAGGTTATTGTAGAGAAGAATACCCAGTTATCTCAAGAGCTGGAGGAGTGTAAGGCCCAGATGAAGGCTAATGCAGCCAAACAAGAGGGATCCAAAAAGATTTCTTCTGATAATAATTTCCTTCTACCAGTTTGTGTGTTCGACATGGTTTATAAATCTGACGAAGTATTTGGCAGACAATCTCGGAGGAAATCCGGAGACTGTGGGGGATGATGAGCTGCATCTGCGAAGTCAGCTGAAGGCGGGCGAACGCGTGCTGACGCAGTCTATTCAGGAGAGGAATAAGCTGCAAGATGCTAATATCCAGCTGAGCGTCGAATTGAAAGATGTTCGGGCTCAACTCGTGGATTCCGTGAAGGAGAACCGGAGGCTTCGACGCAACATTTATAGTAAGTGCTTAAACAAACTGTGGTATAGTTCGGCGAGGAGGCGTATTGACAGAGTTATGTCTGCAGGTATGTTGACGGGACGCCCTAGAGAGGAGATGCCCGATTCCGTAGGCAAAATGCTGCAGGAGCTTTCAACTGCACAAGCGAGCTCGGAAGGTGATGCAGGGTATTGGCCAGGCTTTGTGGTTGTCCGCTTTCCTGCCAGGAGGTATGAGCGAACTTGTAGAGATGCTCAAAGGAGCACGGCGGTGCTTCCGATTATGGAAGGTGTCAGCTTGCTGGCAAGGCGCGAGAGAAGCTTGGGCCATGGTGAAGACGCGATACGCCAAGGCTGACCCTAACCATATGGCCGAAGTTGGATTGGCTGGGCCAGATGGGCAAGAGATACCCGTTAGTTTGGTGTATGACCAAGTTGCGTTAGCTGCAAAGTATTCCTAGCAGGATTGTAAGTTAGACAGCCTGTTGGATGGTATAAAGGAAGAGTACGGCCAGTCGATATGATTATGTAATTTGAACGGGCTCATGTACTCCCTAGCCGGATTAAAAATCATTTGTCATGGCGGACCTTTTCGCTTCAGCCACCGGATCCGACAGTCCGGGGTGTGTCCGAATACCCGCACAGTTATGAAAAATCGGGGTATGCGTGGAGACCAGGCGTAGGGGTCATAAGTGCTTGAACAGACAAGTACCCAACTAGTTATGTTATATTACATGGATAGTAAGAAACATCTTCCAGAGAGAATAGTTCCGTTAGGGGTTCCTTTCTCTGGGTACGCATGCATCGATGTGCATGTCCGATCTGCGAACAGAAGCGTAGGAAACAAAACATCTGGGTTTTTTCGTTGTTATGAACAAGGACATCTTTTATTCACCGACCGAATATTCCCTTAAGAACGCTAGCTTTCGGCTTCACCCAGTCTAAGGTACACATCCGGCTAAACCGGCAGTAACAATCGCAGAGGTGCTCCCCTTATGCCCTAGCCGAATTAACAGGAACGTAGGGCATAAATACAAGAGCCAGGCAACCCAACATGGCCAAAACTTAAGTCATATTGATGCATATAATGGTGAAGAAAAGGCACATATGGAAAGAAAAATGCATATGTGGCTGGCAAGAAGCCATGAAAAGTGGTTACATTTAACTTCCGGATAGGAAGCCCCCAGGTATAGTGTGCACGCATAGTGCGGCCGGAATGCTCAGGCATCCGTACAGTTTTAAGGCTGTAAAATAAGGAAAAGAAAGAAAAAGAAAAGGGGAGAGAAAGGAGGAAAGGGAACATAATTGAAGAAGCGGAGTGAAGGAGATGAACGCTGGGTTCGGCGCTAGGCGTAGAACCTTCGGAGTCTGGCCGCGTTCCATGTGTTCGGCTCGAGTCTGTTATCAGATGCGTTGCGCAGATGGTACGCTCCTCCGGTGAGAACTTTATCAATGATGAAGGGACCCTCCCACTTGGGTTTGAGTTTGTCCTTCTTCTTCTCAGGTAGGCGTAGAACGAGTTCGCCAATGTTATAAGTTTTGGCCCGTACTTCTCTGCTTTGATACCTTCGAGCCTATTGCTGGTAGAATGCGGAACGGGCTTTAGCGACATCACGCTCCTCCTCCAAAGCATCTAAGTTGTCCTGCCGGTCTAACTCGGCTTCCTTCTCTTCATACATGCGCACGCGAGGTGAGTCATGAATTATGTCGCAGGGCAGCACTGCTTCTGCGCCGTATACCATAAAAAATGGTGTGTATCCGGTGGTGCGATTCGGCGTGGTCCGCAACCCCTAGAGTAAGGAGTCGAGTTCCTCGACCCCATGCGTGTCCGATTCCTTCAAGGATCGCACTAGTCTGGGTTTGATGCCGCTCATGATAAGACCATTTGCACACTCAACTTGACCGTTTGTTTGGGGGTGATAGACAGAGGCGTAGTCGAGCTTAATGCCCATTTTGCCGCACCAGGCTATTACCTCTTTGGCTGTAAAATTGGAGCCATTGTCAGTAATGATACTGTGGGGGACACCGTAGCGGTGTACAACATCCGATATGAAGTCTATCACTAGTCCGGATTCGGCCGTTTTAACTGGTTTGGCTTCTATCCATTTGGTGAACTTGTCCACCATGACCAATAAGTAGTTTTTCTTATGGCTTCCCCCTTTAAGGGGTCCCACCATATCCAGCCCCAAGACTACGAAGGGCCAAGTTATGGGGATCATTTGGAGAGTGGTAGGGGGCATATGGCTCTGATTGGCAAATAGTTGACAACCAATGCAATGTTGGACACGGTCCTGTGCGTCCGCCCGAGCTGTCGGCCAGTAGAATCCTGTCCGAAAGGCCTTGCTCACGAGAGCTCGGGCTGCCGCGTGGTGCCCGCCTAGTCCGGAATGGATTTCAGCTAAGAGTTGCCGCCCTTCCTCTTCGGAGATGCATCGTTGGAGCACTCCGGTGGGGCTCTTCTTGTAGAGTTCTCCTTCATGGACTTTGTAGGCTTTAGAGCATCGCACAATACAACGGGCCTCATTTTGGTCCTTGGGGAGCTCTTGCCTATTGAGGTAGGCCAAGAAGGGCTCGGTCCACGGGGCGATGACAGCCATTATTTCGTGGGCCGAAGATGTTATTTCGGTGGCCGAGCCTCCGATTACGTCTGAAGGTTCAAAATATGGGGTTGTGTTCAGAGTCGGACTAATAGTACCGGACTCTCCTTCCCATGCCACGGACGGCTTGAACAACCTTTCTAAGAAGATATTAGGTGGAAAGGGGTCGCGTCTAGCACCGATGCGGGTGAGGATATCGGCCGCTTGGTTATTTTCTCTAACCACATGGTGGAATTCGAGCCCCTCGAACCGAGCTGACATTTTGAGGACGGCATTGCGATAAGCCGCCATCTTCGGGTCCTTGGTGTCAAAGTCTCCATTTACCTAAGATATTGCGAGGTTCGAGTCCCTGTGCACTTCGAGGCGTTGAATGCCCATGGAGACCGCCATCCGAAGACCATGAAATAGAGCCTCGTATTCGGCTGCATTGTTGGAATCTGTGTATAATATTTGGAGGACGTACTGCACCATATCCCCGGTGGGGGATGTCAGGACGACACCTGCTCCCAATCCGGCTAGCATTTTGGATCCGTCAAAATGCATGATCCAATTTGAGTACGCGCGTACTCTTTAGGGAGTTCGGCCTCTGTCCATTCGGCGACGAAGTCAGCCAGTACTTGCGACTTAATGGCCCGCCGTGGTTTGTATGTTATGTCAAACGGAAGGAGCTCAATAGCCCATTTAGCAATTCGTCCTATTGCATCGCGGTTATTTATTATGTCATTGAGTGGTACTTCGGAGGCCACCGTGATTGAACAATCTTGAAAGTAGTGTCATAGTTTCCGGGATGCCATGAAGACCGCATATGCTATCTTCTGATAGTGCGGGTATCAAGATTTACATGGAGTGAGGACTGTGGACACGTAATACACCGGCTTTTGGAGCGGGAACTTGTGTCCGTCTGCCTCTCGTTTGATGACGAACACTGCGCTCACAACTTGGTTTGTTGCGGCTATGTATAATAGCATGGGTTCGCCAATGTTTGGCGCGGTCAGGACTAGTTGGTGGCCAAGAGTGCCTTTATTTCTTCCAGTCCGGCCGTGGCCGCATCCGTCCACTCGAAGTGTTCGGTGCGTCTGAGAAGGCGATATAGGGGTAGTGCCTCTTCTCCTAAGCGGGAGATAAAGCGGCTTAAGGCAGCCACACATCTAGTTAGTTTCTGGATCTGCTTGAGGTCTGTTGGGATAGCCAACTATGACAGAGCTCAGATTTTTGCCGGATTGGCTTCAATTCCTCTGTTAGAAATGATGAAGCCGAGCAATTTTCCAGGGGGTACTCCGAAGACACACTTCTCCGGGTTGAGCTTGATGTCGTATGTTCAGAGATTACCGAACGTAAGCCTCAAGTCGTCTATTAAGGTTTCGACATGTCTTGTTTTGAAGACCACGTCGTCTACGTAGGCCTCTACTGTCTTGCCGATTTGTTTTTCCAGGCATGTCTGAATCATGCGTTGATAGGTTGCGCCGGCATTTTTGAGCCCGAAGGGCATGGTGTTGAAACAGAAGGGGCCATACGGAGTGATGAAGGCTGTTGCAGCCTGGTCGGTCTCCGCCATCTTTATTTGATGGTATCCGGAGTATGCGTCGAGGAAACACAATGAGTTGTGTCCTGCGGTGGCATCGATTATTTGATCAATGCGAGGGAGGGAGAAGGGATCCTTAGGGAAAGCTTTATTGAGGTCTTTGAAATCGACACACAAGCGCTAGGATTTGTCCTTTTATGGTACCATTACCAAGTTTGCTAGCCAATCCGGATGTTTGATGTCTCTGATGAATCCGGCCTCGAGTAGCTTGGCTAGCTCTTCCCCCATGGCTTGCCGTTTAGGCTCTGAGAAGTGTCTAAGAGTCTGCTTGACTGGCTTGTATCCTTTTAGTATGTTGAGGTTGTGTTCGGCTAGCCTGCGTGGGATGCCCGGCATGTCTGAAGGATGCCAGGCAAAAATGGCCCAATTTTCACGCAGGAAGTCTCACAGTGCGACGTCTATTGTGGGGTTCAGCTATGTCCCGATGGAAGCTGTCTTCGAAGGGTCCGTTGGGTGGACCTGGAATTTGACTATCTCGTCCGCTGGTTTGAAGGAGGTGGATTTAGGTCGCTTGTCGAGTATCACGTCATCTTTGTCTACTGTTGCTCGTAGTGTTGTCAGTTCTTCGGCCGCGTGGGCTTCTGACAATGCCTCCAGGGCGAGGGCGGTGGTTTTATTTTCGGCGCGGAGTGCGACGTCCGGATTGCTAGCTAGAGTGATGATTCCATTGGGCCCGGGCATTTTAAGCTTCATGTACCCGTAATGGGGTATAGCCTGAAAGCTCGTGAATGCATCCCACCCCAAGAGGGTGTAATATTCGCTACTAAATGGGCCACTTGGAATGTGATTTCTTCGGACCTATAATTCTCCGGCGTGCCGAATACCACGTCAGTGTGATTTTTCCCACGCATTGTGCCTCCCGACTAGGGATGATTCCCCTGAAGGTCGTGTTGCTCCGTTCAATGCAGCTCTTGTCAATTTCCATCTTGTTAAGCATTTCCTCATAGATGAGGTTTAGTCTGCTTCCGCCATCCATGAGCAGTTTAGTGAGCCTGAAGCCGTCCACGATTGGGCTAAGGACCAAAGCGGCTGGTGCTCGGATTGTTCGGAATTGAGGTTCGTCACTGGCATTGTAAGTTATAGCCGTGTCGTTCCATGGGTTTATTGTTGCCACATGGCAAACTTCTGCGAGGCTGCGCTGAGCTCGCTTGCGCCTGTTATTTGAGGCAAAAGTCTCGAAGACTGTAAATACCGTGTTGTTGTCTCCGGCGGGATGTTGCTCTGTTGTATGTTTTATGAGGAGATCCTCGCCGCTCTTTGCTACCTGCCGGAGTATCCAACATGCTCTAAGGCCATGCGTTGGCATAGTATCCGGTGCGCTGTGAATCTTGCACGGCCCGTTTAGCCATTCTTCCAATACCGCTCTGCGCCTTACGGCGGGCTTTATTTTCTTGGTACTTGAATCGGGTGACTTACGAGAGTTTACCCATTTAGTTCGGACAGAGGATTTGGCTAGAGCTGGATTGTCCCAAAAACTTGTTTGGGTTTTCTAGTTGCTTTCCATCGCGCAGTATTTTTGCACTATGGCCGCTAAGTCAGCGAAGTGTACTATTTCACGGTGACTTATAGCGTTTAGAATCCCTTTGTCCGTGCAATTTTTGCAAAAGAGGGAGATTGCATCTGCCTCGCGACGGTCCTTGACCCTGTTTATCACAAGGAGGAATCTGGCCCAGTAATGATGTACTGTTTCTTGGGGCTCTTGTCTGATATGGGAAAGATTGGATAAATTTGGGTGGGTGGGCGGATTTGAATCCGAATCCCGACCCGATCTGGGACCCAGGGGCAAAGGAGCTTCCGAGCTTAACAGCTCGGGTTCTGGGGTGTTGCCCGATTTCTTCGGCCCGCCCCCGATCCTGAGTCCGGGACCGGGGTCATGTCCTCCTGCAAGCAGGTGTCCAGCTCGGAGAGCTCGGAAATCCGAACATAGTTCATCCTCAAAGTGGAGGGAGAATTAGGATGATGCTCTTCCACTACCGCTATCTCGTGGGTGATCAGTGGAGAGTGAATCTCCCTTTGATCAGGTTTAAGCCCAATCCGGTCATAGTCCGTAGCGACGCCCAGGGCGGCGATGCGATCCAAGAGCTCATTGAGGGAGAAGAGCTCCATTGGGTCCATCTGTTCAGCGAATTCCGAATCAACATGGACGCTATTTTTAATGACCTGAGAAATCATTGTCGGTGCAACAGCCAATCGGGCGGTCATAACGAAGTCACCTAGTCGGAGAGTTTGGCCTAAAGCCAGGGCTCCCCCGGAGGTGATGTTGTCCTTGACAATGAGACGAGCCATCAGGCCTTATCACGATGGCACGGTGGAACTCTCAATGAAAGCACCAATGTCGGTGTCAAAACCGGCGGATCTCGGGTAGGGGGTCCCGAACTATGCGCCTAAGACTAATGGTAACAGGAGGCAGGGGACACGATGTTTACCCAGGTTCGGGCCCTCTCGATGGAGGTAAAACCCTACTTCCTGCTTGATTGATCTTGATGATATGAGTATTACAAGAGTTGATCTACCACGAGATCAGAGAGGCTAAACCCTAGAAGCTAGCCTATGGTATGATTCTTGTTGTGTCCTACGGACTAAACCCTCCGGTTTATATAGACACCGGAGGGGGCTAGGGTTACACAGAGTCGGTTTACAGAGGATGAGATCTACATCCGAATCGCCAAGCTTGCCTTCCACGCCAAGGAGAGTCCCATCCGGACACGGGACAAAGTCTTGAGTCTTGTATCTTCATGGTCCAACAGTCTGGCCAAAGTATATAGTCCGGCTTTCCGGATACCCCCTTATCCAGGACTCCCTCAGACCCCACCAAAGTTGTCACTATGACAAATTGGGTAGCACCAACAACAGTTGGACAGATCCGGAGTTTTCTTGGACTCGCAGGATATTACCAGAGGTTCATTGAGAATTTCTCGAAGATTGTGAAGCCCATGACGAAGTGCTGAAGAAGGATACCAAGTTCAAATGATCTGAGGAATGTGAGGCTAGTTTCCAGGAGTTGAAGAAACGTGTGGTTACATCGCCAGTGTTGATTCTGCTAGATCGGCGCAAGGATTATGAAGTATATTGCGACGCATCTCGTCGAGGACTTGGAGCAATGCTTATGCAGGAGGGAAGAGTTGGTTCGTATGCCTCATGACAGCTTAAGCCCCATGAGTTGAATTATGCTACACATGATTTGGAGTTAGCAGCCGTTGTGCATGCATTGAAGACATGGAGACATTTCCTCATCGGAAACCATTGTGAAGTATACACGGATCACAAGAGCCGTAAGTACATTTTCACATAGAAGGAGTTGAATCTCAGGCAGAGGAGATGGTTGGAACTCATCAAGGATTATGATATAAGATTGCATTATCACCCCGGAAAGGCTAATGTAGTAGCCAATGCATTGAGCCGCAAGAGCCATGTCAACCCACTCATGACCGGAGAGTTACCGAAGGAGTTAGCCGAGGATCTTCGTGAGCTATGTTTGGAGATAGTTCCGAGAGGCTATGTAGCAGCATTGGAGATTCAGTCTACTTCGATGGAGAAGATCAGAGAAGCTCAGAAGACTGACAAGGAGATTTCCTCTATTAAGGAGAAGATGAGCAAAGGAAAAACTAAAGGATTTCGTGAGGATGAGCACGATACCTTATGGTTTGAGGACCGCGTTTATGTGCCTAATGATCCGGAGATTAGGAAGTTGATTCTACAAGAGGCCCATGATTCGCCGTATTCGATTCACCCAGGAAATACCAAGATGTATTTGGATTTGAAGGACACTTTCTGGTGGACCAGAATGAAGAAGGATATTGCGAAGTATGTAGCAGTTTGTGATGTATATCAAAGAGTGAAGGGAGAGCATCAGAAGCCAACAGGATTGTTACAGCCATTGTCGATACCCGAATGGAAGTGGGATAAACTAGGCATGGATTTCATCATGGGATTGCCCAGGACCCGCTCAGGCTATGACTCGATTTGGGTTGTAGTCGATCGTCTGACGAAGGTAGCGCATTTCATCCCAGTGAAGACCACTTACACCAGTGCTAAGTTCGCAAAGATATACATGACTAGGATCATATGTCTGCATGGAGTTCCGAGGAGCATTGTATCAGATAGAGGAACCCAGTTTACCTCAAAGTTTTGGAATCAGTTGCACGAAAATTTGGGTACCAGGCTAGAGTTCAGTACAGCCTTTCATCCGCAGACAGATGGACAGACCGAGAGAGTCAATCAGATTTTAGAGGATATGCTGAGAGCTTGTGCACTAGATTATGGATCTAGTTGGGACGACAATTTGCCATATGCGGAGTTCTCTTACAAAAACAGTTATCAATCTAGTTTGAAGATGGCCCCTTTCGAAGCCTTGTATGGAAGGAGGTGCAGGACCCCGTTGTTGTGGGATGAAGTTGGAGATCGCCAGTTGTTTGGACCGGATTTGATTAAGGAGTCTGATCAGAAGGTGAAGTTGATTCGCGACATGATCAAGGTAGCCCAGTCCAGATAGAAGAGCTATGCAGATTCAAAATGCAAGGAGATAGTTTACGAAGTCGGAGACAGAGTTTATCTTCGTGTGTCCCCACTTCGAGGAGTTAAGCGCTTTGGAGTTAAAGGAAAATTAGCGCCACATTTTGTGGGACCATACAAAGTTTTGGAGCGTATGGGAGAAGTTGCCTACAAGTTGGAATTGTCTGAAGGATTGTCAGGAGTTCATGATGTGTTTCACGTTTCTCAGTTGAAGAAGTACCACGCAGAGATGGCTGATATACCATTGAGAGATACAGTGCCGCTGGAAGCGATTCAGTTGGATAGTGATTTGACCTATGAGGAGAAACCAGTCAAGATTCTTGAGTATGCCAGCCGAGTTACCCGTAGCAAGGTTATCAAGTTTTGCAAAGTTCAGTGGAGCCACCACACCAAAGATGAAGCCACCTGGGAGCGAGAGGAAGATCTGCTGAAGGACCACCCTCACCTATTTTCTAGCCAACCCGAATCTCGAGGGCGAGATTCATCTTAAGGGGGGTAGGTTTGTAACATCCCAAATTTCCAATTTGGAATGTTATACACTAGATCATCATTGCATATCATATTTTATTGCTTTTGGTTGATCCTAGAAATTGTATGCAACTCAAGGACCCTCGGAGAGAGTTGGGGATTTCGTTATGTTCATATTTCAGTTTTCTCAAATTTTGAAAATAGGATCATTTGATTTTATTTATTTTATCTTCAATTATTTCAATTATATAAATATGAGAGAGGGAATAAAATGACTTTACCAAAATAAAGAAATATTGAAGATTTAATAATAAAATCAAATAAGAGTTTTATTTCGGAGTTTTTCGCTATTTTATTTGATTTAGGAAAAATTGCACGTTTTTCAAAACTGCATTTTAGGCCAAGAAAATGTTCATCTCGTTCTAAATATTTTATTTAGACGCTGAAAATTTGTTTTGGTGATTTTTAGATTTTTTTTTTATTTTCTAGGATTTTTTTTGTTCGGGGGAATTGTTTAAAAAAAACTCCCGCGTGCCGACTGGGCCTTCGGCCCAGTCGACCAGGCCGGCCCGTGCTGCCGCCGCACTCGGGGAGTCCGACCCCGAGCGGCCCCGCTGCCTTGCCCCTTCCCCAAGCCAGCCGACCCCCCCCCCCTCGTAAATACTGCGCCGCCGCCGCCCTCCTCACCCGCCACCCCGACCCGAGTCGCC
>NC_041385.1:675300030-675356520 GCF_002162155.2 Triticum dicoccoides | reverse complement strand
CGCCCAACGCCGCCGCCGACGTCCAACGCCGCCGCCAGAGCCTCCCGATGCCCGCCGGAGCGCCTCGCCGGAGGTATACGCCGCCGCTGCCGTGGTCCGGTTTTCTTTAAAAAAAACCTGATCCGGTTCTTTTTTAGAAACCCTAGTTTTCATTTTTTTTAGAATAGATCGGTTTTTTCCGGTTTGTTTATTTAGCAAGCGTTCGCTCGTTCGTTCGTTTTAACGCACGAGTTCACCATTTAGTTTGAGTTAACGAACGTCCGTTCGTTAGGTTGTTCGTCAGTTTTTCTTTTTCTCGGATTTTTCCGCGATTATTCTAGATCGCGATTTCTGATCCAATTTTTGTTCTAGTTTATCTTTTCGCTCGTTTATTGGAATCAGGCGATTCAAGCGCCTAGAGTTTCGTCTCGAAACCCTCTTTACGTTTAACCAACTCAAACAAGTTTTTGCTACTGTAAAATTTGCCTTAGGTCTAGATTAGTAAAACGAAGCTTGTTTCTTTCGTTGTTTGCTTTTCGTTGCTTCGTTTGTTTTGTTTCTTTTTGCAAACCGGAGTTCTTAAGTTGAACTTTCTGGTTAGATCTTTTATTTGAGTTTTAACTGTGCATTAGATGAGTACTTATTGTATGCTTGTTTGCTTGTTTGTTTGCGATAGAGTATCCGGAGTGCGCCGCTTGCTAATTCGAATCTCTAGGTTTCACGGCTCATCAGCAAGGCAAGTAACACTTTGATCATACCTTTTACTACCCAGTTTTATTGCATTAGATCAATCCTCAAATATTGCATGATTAGGATATAATTAAATTGTGGGTTTTGGGAAGTAGCTGAGGTAGTACCTATTACCTGTTTTATTATCAACCCTTGGGAGTTACTTCTACGTTTGCTTATTTCCATGCTATGCTAGTAGACATGGATTGGGTGAGTGTATCCATGACAGATGTGAGATTGTTATTTAATGGTTTATTTAAGGTGGAAACTTTAATACACATCTGGGTGGATTGAGGCACCTGGGTATTCCAGCGTTTGCCTGTTTTCTTTATGGACCGCCACCCAGGCTCAAAGGGATCATGAGATTATTTCATGCTAGAAACTTCCGTGTGCAGCCACAAGATACTATGGGCTCTAGCATATTTGATTAAGTTGTGTGAGATCTCGAAGAGGTAGACTAGCAGATGTAGTGGGTTGTAGGTTGGTACTGTCTACCCGGAGTAGAGAGTTAATGCTTCTGAAAGACTGTGTCTCGGTCATCCATTTCTCAAACGCCATGAAGTGCGAGAAATTCTACGGAGGAGATCGAGTCTTGTGGGGAAAAGTGCGCAAACCTCTGCAGAGTGTATAAACTAATCAAGGTTAGCCGTGTCCCCGGTTATGGATGTTTTGAGTATCTAGTACTTGGATTATCATGTGAATCTCATCATGTTACTTTAATTTAATTTGTTGGGTTTAATGATGATTCTTAATTGGGATTGAGAGGGTGTATACACTCTCAATGTTTAACAACCACCATGATAATTAAATAAATTTTATTCCTTTGAAGTAGGGAAAAATTGGCTTTATGCAAAACTGTAACCATAGAGCTTTCCACCAGCCATATATGCATGTAGTATAGCATGTTTCTGTTCATTATTCTCTATGTGTTACATTGCCAGCATATTCCATGTGCTGACCCGTTTTCGGGCTGCAACGTTCATGTTGCAGACTTTTCACATGACGAGTAAGGTGCCTTTAGGTCGTGGTTCTATACTCAGTGATGTCGTTGGAGTTGATGGACTCAATTATCTTCCAAGCCTTCCGCTGTTATCGTTATTAGATGGCCTTAAGCCATATTTATTGTAATAAGTTCTCCTTTGGAGACATTCGATGTAATAAGTGTGTGATTGCTACTCTGTTATAAATCCTTCAAGTACTATGCGTGTCAGCATTACTTATCCAGGGATGACACTAAAGCACAGAGATCAGACTGTTTGAGGTCTGGTCGCTACATTGGGCTTCTTGGAAGAACCTCCATTGCCATTTCCATTCTTCGCTTCAGGACATTCGGTGGCATAATGTCCAGTCTTCTGGCACTTGGAACAGGTAATGTGGCTCAGATCCCTCTTGGCTAGTGTTGAAGGGTTGGAATGGTTCTGGTTGGTGCTTCCTCCATTCCCATTCCCATTCCTAGGGCCACTATGGTTGTGCGAACTTGCTCTGTTGTGTGTGTGTCCCCCATGGTTATGGCCTCCATGGTTGTGGGTATGTCCTCTCGAGTACGGGGAATAGCGGGGCTTCTGCTGAGCTCCTGAGGTATACCTCCCCTGTCCATACTTCCTCTTGCGGTTATCAATCTGTTGTTGCTTGCCTTCAATCATAAGTGTTGGGGAATGTAGTAATTTCAAAAAAAATCCTACGCACACGCAAGATCATGGTGATGCATAACAGCGAGAGGGGAGAGTGGCGTGCATGTACCCTCATAGACCATAAGCAAAAGTGTTATGACAACGCGGTTGATGTAGTCGTATGTCTTCACGATCGACCGATCCTAGTATCGAACGTACGGCACGTCCGCTATCTGCACACGTTCAGCTCGGTGACGTCCCACGAACTCACGATCCAGTAGAGCTTTGAGGGAGAGTTTCGTCAGCACGACGACGTGATGACAGTGTTGATGAAGCTACTGACGCAGGGCTTCGCCTAAGAACCTACGATATGACTGAGGTGGATTATGGTGGAGGGGGGCACCACACACGGCTAAAGATAAATGATCAACTTGTGTGTCTTGGGGTGCCCACTGCCCCCGTATATAAAGGAGCAAGGGGCCTGGCCTTGGGGCGCGCCAAGGAGAGGGGGAGTCCTCCTCCTAGTTGGAGTAGGACTCCCCTTTCCTAGTCCCACTCGGAATGAGGAAGGGGGAAGGAAGGAGAGGGACAGAGGGAGGAAAGAGGGGGCGCCGCCCCCCCCCTCCTTGTCCAATTAGGACTCCCAAGGGGGGGGGGCGCAGCCAGCCCTAGGACCTCTCCCCTCTCTCCAAAAAGGCCCATGTTGACCCATTAGATCCCCGGTGGTTCCGATAACCTCCCGGCACTCCGATAAATATCCGGTGACCCCCGGAACTCATCCGGTGTCCGAATATAGTCATCAAATATATCAATCTTTATGTCTCGACCATTTCGATACTCCTCATCATGTCTGCGATCTCATCCGGGACTCTGAACAACCTTCAGTATATCAAAACACATAAACTCATAATACCGATCGTCACCGAACGTTAAGCGTGCGGACTCTACGGGTTCGAGAACTATGTATACATGACCGAGACACGTCTCCGGTCAATAACCAATAGCGGAACCTGGATGCTCATATTGTCTCCTACATATTCTATGAAGATCTTTATCGGTCAAACTGCATAACAACATACGTTATTCCCTTTGTCATCGGTATGTTACTTGCCCGAGATTCGATCATCGGTATCTCAATACCTAGTTCAATCTCGTTACCGGCAAGTCTCTTTACTCATTCTGTAATGCATCATCCCGCAACTAACTCATTAGTCACATTGCTTGCAAGGCTTATAGTGATGTGCATTACCGAGAGGGCCCAGAGATACCTCTTCGACAATCGGAGTGACAAATCCTAATCTTGATCTATGCCAACTCAACAAGCACCATCGGAGACACCTGTAGAGCACCTTTATAATCACCCAATTACGTTGTGACGTTTGGTAGCACACAAAGTGTTCCTCTGGTATTCAGGAGTTGCATAATATCATAGTCATAGGAACATGTATAAGTCATGAAGAAATCAATAGCAACAAACTAAACGATCAACTGCTAAGCTGACGGAATGGGTCAAGTCAATCACATCATTCTCTAATGATGTGAACCCGTTAATCAAATGACAACTGCTACATCTTGAGCTTGCATTGGTTTTCCTCGAAGAGGAGAGGGTGATGCAGCAATAGTAGCGTAAGTATTTCCCTCAGTTTTTGAGAACTAAGGTATCAATCCAGTAGGAGGCTCCTCAAAAGTCCCACGCACCTACACAAACAAACTGAGAACTCGCAACCAACGCGATAAAGGGGTTGTCAATCCCTTCATGGCCACTTGCGAAAGTGAGATCTGATAGAGATAGTTGTTGGGGAACGTGGTAATTTCAAAAAAATTCCTATGTACACGCAAGATCATGGTGATGGCATAGCAACGAGAGGGGAGTGTGTCCGTCCACGTACCCTCGTAGACCGTAAGCGGAAGCGTTATGAAAACGCGGTTGATGTAGTCATACGTCTTCACGATCCGACCGATCCAAGCACCGAACGTACGGCACCTCCGAGTTCAGCACACGTTCAGCTCGATGACGATCCCCAGGCTCCGATCTAGCAAAGCTTCAGGGATGAGTTCCGTCAGCACAACAGCATGGTGACGATGATGATGCTCTACCGGTGCAGGGCTTCGCTTAAACTCCGCGACGATATGACCAAGGTGGAATATGGTGGAGGGGGGCACCGCACACGGCTAAGGAACGATCCGTAGATCAACTTCTGTGTTACGGGGTGCCCCCCTGCCCCCGTATATAAAGGAGGGAGGGGGAGGTGCGGCCGGCCCCCTTGGGGTGCGCCTAGAGGAGTCCTACTCCCACCGGGAGTAGGACTCCCCCCTCTTGCCTTGGTGGAGAAGGAAAGGGGGGAGGGGAAAGAGGAAAGGGGGGCGCCGCCCCCCCCCCCCTTCCTTGTCCTATTCGGACTAGGGGGGAGGGGGTGCGCAACCTGCCCTGGCCGGCCCTCCTCTTCTCCCTCATGGCCCACTAAGGCCCATTAACCCCCAGGAGGGTTCCGGTAACCCCCCGGTGTTCCGGTAAAATCCCGATTTCACCCGGAACCTTTCCGATGTCCAAACATAGGCTTCCAATATATCAATCTTTATGTCTCGACCATTTCGAGACTCCTCGTCATGTCCGTGATCACATCCGGGACTCCGAAAAAACTTCGGTACATCAAAACTTATAAACTCATAATAAAATTGTCATCGTAACGTTAAGCGTGCGGACCCTACGGGTTCGAGAACTATGTAGACATGACCTAGAACCATTCTCGGTCAATAACCAATAGCGGGACCTGGATGCCCATATTGGTTCCTACATATTCTACGAAGATCTTTATCGGTCAAACGGCATAACAACATATGTTGTTCCCTTTGTCATCGGTATGTTACTTGCCCGAGATTTGATCGACGGTATCCAATACCTAATTCAGCCTCGTTACCGGCAAGTCTCTTTACTCGTTCCGTAATGCATCATCCCGTAACCAACTCATTTCGTCACATTGCTTGCAAGGCTTATAATGATGTGCATTACCGAGAGGGCCCAGAGATACCTCTCCGACAATCGGAGTGACAAAACCTAATCTCGAAATACGCCAACTCAACATGTACCTTCGGAGACACCTGTAGTACTCCTTTATAATCACTCAGTTATGTTGTGACGTTTGGTAGTACCCAAAGTGTTCCTCCGGTAAACGGGAGTTGCATATTTCTCATAGTTACAGGAACATGTATAAGCCATGAAGAAAGCAATAGCAGTATACTAAACGATCAAGTGCTAGGCTAACGGAATGGGTCATGTCAATCACATCATTCTTCTAATGATGTGATCCCATTAATCAAATCACAACACATGTCTATGGTTAGGAAACATAACCATCTTTGATTAATGAGCTAGTCAAGTAGAGGCATACTAGTGACTATATGTTTGTCTATGTATTCACACATGTATCATGTTTCCGGTTAATACAATTCTAGCATGAATAATAAACATTTATCATGAAATAAGGAAATAAATAATAACTTTATTATTGCCTCTAGGGCATATTTCCTTCAGTCTCCCACTTGCACTAGAGTCAATAATCTAGTTCACATCGCCATGTGATTTAACATCAATATTCATATCTGTATATGATTAACACCCATAGTTCACATCGTCATGTGACCAACACCCTAAGGGTTTACTATAGTCAATAATCTAGTTCACATCGCTTATGTGATTAACACCCAAAGAGTACTAAGGTGTGATCATGTTTTGCTCATGAGAGAAGCTTAGTCAACGGGTCTGTCATATTCAGAGCCGTATGTATTTTGCAAATATTCTATGTCTACAATGCTCTGTATGGAGCTACTCTAGCTAATTGCTCCCACTTTCAATATGTATCCAGATTGAGGCTTAGAGTCATCTGGATCAATGTAAAAGTTTGCATCGATGTAACTTTTACAACGAACTCTTTTATCACCTCCATAATCGAGAAACATCTCCTTATTCCACTAAGGATAATTTTGACCAATGTCCAGTGATCTACTCTTAGATCACTATTGTACTCCCTTGCCAAACCAGGGCAGAGTATACAATAGTTCTGGTCCATAGCATGGCATACTTTTATAGAACCTATGACTGATGCATAGGGAATGACTTTCATTCTCTTTCTATTTTTTGTCGTGGTCGGGATTTGAGTCTTACTCAATTTCACACCTTGTAACACAGGCAAGAATTCCTTCTTTGACTGTTCCATTTTGAACTATTTCAAAAATTTATCAAGGTATGTACTCATTGAAAAATCTTATCAAGCGTCTTGATCTATCTATATAGATCTTGATGCTCAATGTGTAAGCATCTTCACCGAGGTCTTGCTTTGAAAAACTCTTATTCAAGTATCCTTTCATGCTATCCAGAATTTCCATATCATTTCCAATTAACAATATGTCATCCACATATAATATTAGAAATGCTACAGAGCTCCCACTCACTTTCTTGTAAATACAGGCTTCTTCAAAAGTCTGTATAAAACCATATGCTTTGATCAACTCATCAAAGCGTATATTCCAACTCCAAGATGCTTGCACCAGTCCATTGATGGATTGCTGGAGCTTGCACACTTTGTTAGCATCTTTAGGATTGACAAAAACTTTCTGGTTGCATCATATACAACTCTTCTTTAATAAATCCATTAAGGAATTCAGTTTTGACATCTATTTGCCAAATTTCATAAAATGTGGCAATTGCTAACATGATTCAGACAGACTTAAGCTTCGATACGAGTGAGAAAATCTCATCGTATTCAACTCCTTGAACTTGTTGAAAACATTTCGCAACAAGTCGAGCTTAGTAGATAGTAACACTACTATCAATGTCCGTCTTCCTCTTGAAGATCCATTTATTTAACATGGCTTGCTGATCATCGAGCAAGTCAATCAAAGTCCATACTTTGTTCTCATACATGGATCATATCTCAGATTTTATGGCCTCAAGCCATTTCATGGAATCTGGGCTCATCATCGCTTCCTCATAGTTCGTAGGTTCATCATGGTCTAGTAACATGACTTCCAGAACAGGATTACCGTACCACTCTGGTGCGGATCTTACTCTGGAAGACCTACGAGGTTCTGTAGTAACTTAATTTGAAGTTTCATGATCATCATCATTAACTTCCTCACTAATTGGTGTAGTAATCACTGGAACTGATTTCTGTGATGAACTATTTTCCAATAAGGGAGAAGGTACAATTACCTCATCAAGTTCTACTTTCCTCCCACTCACTTCTTTCGAGAGAAACTTCTTCTCTAGAAAGGATCCATCTTAGCAACGAATAACTTGCCTTCGGATATATGATAGAAGGTGTACCCAATAGTTACCTTTGGGTATTCTATGAAGACACACTTCTCCGATTTGGGTTCGAGCTTATCAGGTTGAAAACCTTTTTTTCATATAAGCATCATAACTCCAAGCTTTAAGAAACGACAACTTTGGTTTCTTGCCAAACCACAGTTCATAAGGCGTCGTCTCAACGGATTTAGATGGTGCCCTTTTAACGTGAATGCAGCTGTCTCTAATGCATAACCCCAAAACGATAATGGTAAATCAATAAGAGACATCATAGATCGCACCATATCCAATAAAGTGCGGTTACGACGTTCGGACACCATAACGTTGTGGTGTTCCAGGTGGCATGAGCTGTGAAACTATTCCACATTGTTTTAATTGAAGACCAAACTCGTAACTCAAATATTCGTTTCCGCGATCAGATCGCAGAAACTTTATTTTCTTGTTACGATGATTTTTCCACTTCACTCTGAAATTCTTTGAACCTTTCAACTATTTCAGACTTATGTTTCATCAAGTAGATATACCCATATCTGCTCAAATCATCTTGTGAAGGTCAGAAAATAACGATACTCGCCACGAGCATCAACACTCACTGGATCACATACATCGGTATGTATTATTTCCAATAAGTCAGTAGCTTGTTCCATTGTTCCAGAGAACGGAGTTTTAGTCATCTTGCCCAAAAGGCACGGTTCGCAAGCATCAAATGATTCATAACCAAGTGATTCCGAAAATCCGTCTTTATGGAGTTTCTTCATGCGCTTTACACCGATATGACCCAAACGGCAGTGCCATAAATAAGTTGCACTATCATTATTAACTTTGCATCTTTTGGCATCAATATTATGAATATGTGTATCACTATGATCGAGATCCAACAAACTATTTTCATTGGGTGTATGACCATTGAAGGTTTTATTCATGTAAAAAGAACAACAATTATTCTCTGACTTTAAATGAATAACCGTATTGTAATAAACATGATCAAATCATATTCATGCTCAACACAAACGCCAAATAACATTTATTTAGGTTTAACACTAATCCCGAAAGTATAGGGAGTGTGCGATGATGATCATATCAATCTTGGAACCACTTCCAACACACATCGTCACTTCACCCTCAACTAGTTTCTGTTTTATTCTGTAACTCCTGTTTCGAGTTACTAATATTTAGCAACCGAACAAGTATCAAATACCCAGGGGCTACTATAAACACTAGTAAAGTATACATCAATAACATGTATATCAAATATACCCTTGTTTACTTTGCCATCCTTCTTATCCACCAAATATTCAGGGCATTTCCGCTTCTAGTGACCATTTCCTTTGCAATATAATCACTCAGTTTCAGGCTTAGGTCCAGCTTTGGGCTTCTTCACGGGAGTGACAACTTGTTTGCCATTCTACTTGAAGTTTCCCTTTCTTTCCCTTTGCCCTTTTCTTCAAACTAGTGGTCTTGTCAATCATCAACACTTGATGCTCTTTCTTGATTTCTACCTTCGTCGATTTCAACATCACGAAGAGCTCGGGAATTGTTTTCGTCATCCCTTGCATACTATAGTTCATCACGAAGTTCTAGTAACTTAGTGATGGTGACTAGAGAATTCTATTAATCACTATCTTATCTGGAAGATTAACTCCCACTTGATTCAAGTGATTGAAGTACCCAGACAATCTGAGCACATGCTTACTAGTTGAGCGATTCTCCTCCATCTTTTAGCTATAGAACTTGTTGGAGACTTCATATCTCTCAACTCGGGTATTTGCTGGAAATATTAACTTCAACTCCTGGAACATCTCATATGGTCCATGACGTTCAAAACGTCTTTGAAGTCCCGATTCTAAGCCGTAAAGCATGGTGCACAAAACTATCAAGTAGTCATCATATTGAGTTAGCCAAACGTTCATAATGTCTGCATCTGCTTCTGCAATAGGTCTGTCACCTAGCGGGGCATTAAGGACATAATTTTTCTGTGCAGCAACGAGGATAAACCTCAGATCATGGATCCAATCTGCATCATTGCTACTAACATCTTTCAACACAATTTTCTCTAGGAACATATCAAAATAAACATATGAAAGCAACAACGCAAGCTATTGATCTACAACATAATTTGCAAAATACTACCAGGACTAAGTTCATGATAAATTTAAGTTCAATTAATCATATTACTTAAGAACTCCCACTTAGATAGACATCTCTCTAGTCATCTAAGTGATCACGTGATCCAAATCAACTAAACCATGTCCGATCATCACGTGAGATGGAGTAGTTTCAATGGTGAACATCATTATGTTGATCATATCTACTATATGATTCACGCTTGACCTTTCGGTCTCCGTGTTCCGAGGCCATATCTGTATATGCTAGGCTCGTCAAGTATGACCTGAGTATTCCGCGTGTGCAACTGTTTTGCACCCGTTGTATTTGAACGTAGAGCCTATCACACCCGATCATCACGTGGTGTCTCAGCACGAAGAACTTTCGCAACGGTGCATACTCAGGGAGAACACTTCTTGATTATTAAGTGAGAGATCATCTTAAAATGCTACCGTCAATCAAAGCAAGATAAGATGCATAAAGGATAAACATCACATGCAATCAATATAAGTGATATGATATGGCCATCATCATCTTGTGCTTGTGATCTCCATCTTCGAAGCACCGTCGTGATCACCATCGTCACCGGCGCGACACCTTGATCTCCATCATAGCATCGTTGTCGTTACGCCATCTATTGCTTCTACGACTATTGCTACCGCTTAGTGATAAAGTAAAGCAATTACAGGGCGTTTGCATTTCATACAATAAAGCGACAACCATATGGCTCCTGCCAGTTGCCGATAACTTCGGTTACAAAACATGATCATCTCTTACAATAAAATATAGCATCACGTCTTGACCATATCACATCACAACATGCCCTGCAAAAACAAGTTAGACGTCCTCTACTTTGTTGTTGCAATTTTTACGTGGCTACTACGGGCTTAGCAAGAACCGTTCTTACCTACGCATCAAAACCACAACGATAGTTTGTCAAGTTGGTGCTGTTTTAACCTTCGCAAGGACCGGGTGTAGCCACACTCGGTTCAACTAAAGTGAGAGAGACACACACCCGCCGGTCACCTTTAAGCAACGAGTGCTCGTTGCGGTGAAACCAGTCTCGCGTAAGCGTACGCGTAATGTCGGTCCGGGCCGCTTCATCTCACAATGCCGCTGAACCAAAGTATGACATGCTGGTAAGTAGTATGACTTATATCGCCCACAACTCACTTGTGTTCTACTCGTGCATATAACATCAACGCATAAAACCTAGGCTCGGATGCCACTGTTGGGGAACGTGGTAATTTCAAAAAATTTCCTACGTACACGCAAGATCATGGTGATGGCATAGCAACGAGAGGGGAGAGTGTCCGTCCACGTACCCTCGTAGACCATAAGCGGAAGCGTTATGAGAACGCGGTTGATGTAGTCGTACGTCTTCACAATCCGACCGATCCAAGCACCGAACGTACGGCACCTCCGAGTTCAGCACACGTTCAGCTCGATAACGATCCCCGGGCTTCGATCCAGCCAAGCTTCGGGGATGAGTTCCGTCAGCACGATGGCGTGGTGACGATGATGATGCTCTACCGGCGCAGGGCTTCGCTTAAACTCTATGATGATATGACCGAGGTGGAATATGGTGGAGGGGGGCACCGCACACGGCTAAGGAACGATCCGTAGATCAACTTCTGTGTTATGGGGTGCCCCCCTGCCCCCGTATATAAAGGAGGGAGGGGGAGGTGCGGCCGGCCCCCTTGGGGTGCGCCTAGAGGAGTCCTACTCCCACCGGGAGTAGGACTCCCCCCTCTTGCCTTGGTGGAGAAGGAAAGGGGGAGGGGAAAGAGGAAAGGGGGTGCCGCCCCCCCCCTTCCTTGTCCTATTAGACTAGGGGGAGGGGGCGCGTGCCCTGCCCTGGCCGGCCCTCCTCTTCTCCCTCATGGCCCACTAAGGCCCATTAACCCCCGGGAGGGTTCCGGTAACCCCCCGGTGTTCCGGTAAAATCCCGATTTCACCCGGAACCTTTCCGATGTCCAAACATAGGCTTCCAATATATCAATCTTTATGTCTCGGCCATTTCGAGACTCCTCGTCATGTCCGTGATCACATCCGGGACTCCGAACAAACTTCGGTACATCAAAACTTATAAACTCATAATAAAACTGTCATCGTAACGTTAAGCGTGCGGACCCTACGGGTTCGAGAACTATGTAGACATGACCTAGAACCATTCTCGGTCAATAACCAATAGCGGGACCTGGATGCCCATATTGGTTCCTACATATTCTACGAAGATCTTTATCGGTCAAACCGCATAACAACATACGTTGTTCCCTTTGTCATCGGTATGTTACTTGCCCGAGATTTGATCGTCGGTATCCAATACCTAATTCAGCCTCATTACCGGCAAGTCTCTTTACTCGTTCCGTAATGCATCATCCCATAACCAACTCATTTGGTCACATTGCTTGCAAGGCTTATAATGATGTGCATTACCGAGAGGGCCCAGAGATACCTCTCCGACAATCGGAGTGACAAAACCTAATCTCGAAATACGCCAACTCAACATGTACCTTCGGAGACACCTGTAGTACTCCTTTATAATCACCCAGTTACGTTGTGACGTTTGGTAGTACCCAAAGTGTTCCTCCGGTAAACGGGAGTTGCATATTTCTCATAGTTACAGGAACATGTATAAGTCATGAAGAAAGCAATAGCAGTATACTAAACGATCAAGTGCTAGGCTAACGGAATGGGTCATGTCAATCACATCATTCTTCTAATGATGTGATCCCATTAATCAAATGACAACACATGTCTATGGTTAGGAAACATAACCATCTTTGATTAATGAGCTAGTCAAGTAGAGGCATACTAGTGACTATATGTTTGTCTATGTATTCACACATGTATCATGTTTCCGGTTAATACAATTCTAGCATGAATAATAAACATTTATCATGAAATAAGGAAATAAATAATAACTTTATTATTGCCTCTAGGGCATATTTCCTTCAATAGTATGAGAAGATAAATATATTTTTGGTATTTTATAATATAGATGCAAAAAAGTTAAGATGCAATGAAAGTAAATTGGAAGCAAATATGATAAGAGACAGACCCGGGCGCCATAGATTTCACTAGAGGCTTCTCTCGAGATAGCATAAGTATTACGGTGGGTGAACAAATTACTGTCAAGCAATTGATAGAAAAGCAAATAATTATGAGATTATCTAGGCAATGATCATGTATATAGGCATCACGTCCATAACAAGTACACCGACTCCTGCCTGCATCTACTACTATTACTCCACACATCGATCGACTCCTGCCTGCATCTAGAGTATTAAGTTTATAAGAACAGAGTAACGCTTTAAGCAAGATGACATGATGTAGAGGGATAAACTCATGCAATATGATATAAACCCCATCTTGTTATCCTCGATGGCAACAATATAATATGTGCCTTGCAACCCTTTCTGTCATTGGATAAGGACACCGCAAGATTAAACCCAAAGCTAAACACTTCTCCCATGGCAAGAAAGATCAATCTAGTAGGCCAAATCAAACTGATAGTTCGCAGAGACTTGTAAAGATAACTCAATCATACATAAAAGAATTCAGAGACTTGATCATAAACCCACAATTCATCGGATCTCGACATACACACCGCAAAAAGAGATTACATCGAATAGATCTCCACAAGAGAGGGGGAGAACACTGTATTGAAATCCAAAAAGAGAGAAGACGCCATCTAGCTAATAACTACGGACCCGTAGGTCTGTGGTAAACTACTCACAACTCATCGGAGGGGCAAGGATGTTGATGTAGAGGCCCTCTGTGGTCGATTCCCCCTCCGGCAAAGTGCCGGCGAAGGCTCCAAGATGAGATCTCGCAGATACAGAAGGTTACGGTGGTGGTAATTGTGTTTCATCTGCTCCCTGGATGTTTTCGGGGTACGTAGGTATACATAGGAGGAATAACTACGTCGGTGGACGCCCAAGTGGCCCACAAGACAGGGGGCGCGCCCTACAGGGGGGGTGTGCCCTCATATCTTGTGGGAGACTCGGCTGCTTCTTGGTTTGCACTCCAAGTCCTCCGGATCACGTTCGTTCCAAAAATCACGCTCCCAAAGGTTTCATTCCATTTGGACTCCGTTTGATATTCATTTTCTTCGAAATACTGAAATAGGCAAAAAAACAGCAATAAGGGCTTGGCCTCCGGTTAGTAGGTTAGTCCCAAAAATGATATAAATGTGTAAAATAAAGCCCAGAAACATCCAAAAGAGGTAATATAATAGCATGGAACAATAAAAAATTATAGATACGTTGGAGACGTATCAAGCATCCGCAAGCTTAATTCCTGCTCGTCCTCAAGTAGGTAAATGATAAAAAGAAATTTTTGATGTGGAATGCTACCTAGCATAATTCTCAATGTAATTTTCTTTATTGTGGCATGAATGTTCAGATCGAAATGATTCAAAATAAAAGTTCATATTGATAAAATAAATAGTAACACTTCAAGCATACTAATCAAAGTAATCATGTATTCTCAAAATAACATGGCAAAAGAAAGTTCATCCCTACAAAATCATATAGTTAGGATATGCTTCATTTTCGTCACACAAAGATGTTCCCAACTTCTATACCCCCGATGACAAGCCAAGAAATTGTTTCATACTTAAATAATCTCAAACTTTTTTGACCTTCACACAATACATGAGCGTGAGCCATGGATATAGCACTATGGGTGGAATAAAATATGATGATGGGGATTGTGTGGAGAAGACAAAAAAAGGAGAAAGTCTCACATTGACGAGGATAATCAACGGGCTATGGAGATGCCCATCAATTGATGTCAACATGAGGAGTAGGGATTGCCATGCAACAGATGCACTAGAGCTATAAATGAATGTTCAACAAAAGAAAACTAGTGGGTGTGCATCCAACTTGCTTGCTCACAAAGACCTAGGGCATTTGAGGAAGCCCATCGTAGGAATATACAAGCCAAGTTCTATAATGAAAAATTCCCACTAGTATGAAAAAGACAACTTATGAGACTCACTATATGAAAAACATGGTGCTACTTTGAAGCACAATATATGAGACTCACTACATGAAGAACAAGGTGCTACTTTGAAGCACAAGTGTGGAAAAAGAGATAGTAACATTGCCCTTTTAATTTCTTTTTTCTTTTTTTCTTTTTTTTCTTTTTTTTCTTTTCTTTTTATTTTCTTCTTTTTTCGGGCCTTTCTTTTTTCTGGCCTTTCTTTTTTATGGCCTTTCTTTTTTTTTCTTTGGGCAATGCTCTAATAATGATGATCATCACACTTCCATTGATTACAACATATGAATTACAACTCGAAACTAGAACAAAATATGACTCTATATGAATGCCTCCGGCGATGTATCAGGATGGTGCAATGAATCAAGAGTGAGATGTATGAAAAATAATGCATGGTGGATTTGCCACAAATACGATGTCAACTACATGATCATGCAATGGCAATATGACAAAAGTAACATATGTCATGATGATGATAAACAGAACGGTGGAAAGTTGCATGGCAATATATCTCGGAATGGCTATGGAAATGCCATAATAGGTAGGTATGGTGGCTGTTTTGAGGAAGATATAACGAGGTTTATGTGTGATAGATCGTATCGTATCACGGGGTTTGGATGTACCGGCGAAGTTTGTACCAACTCTCAAGGTGAGAAAGGGCAATGCACGGTACGGAAGAGGCTAGCAATGGTGAAAGGTAAAAGTGCGTATAATCCAAGGACTCAACATTAGTCAAACGAACTCATATACTTATTGCAAAACTTTAGAAGTCATCAAAAATCAAGTACTACGCGCATGCTCCTAGGGGGATAGATTGGTACGAAAAGACCATCGCTCGTCCCCGACCGCCACTCATAAGGATGCACAAGCCAGGTACACTTCATGTTTCAAATTTGTTACACAACTTTAACCATACGTGCATGTTACGGGACTTGCTAACTTCAACACAAGCATTCTTTAAATTCATAATCACCCAACTAACATGACTTTAATATCACTACCTCCCTATCTCAAAACAATTATCAAGTATCAAATTGATCATAGCATCCAATTCACTTCATATGATAGTTTTTATTATACCCAACTTGGATGCTCATCATTCTAGGACCAATTTTGTAACCATAGCAAATACCATGCTGTTCTAAAAGACTCTCAAAATAATATAAGTGAAGCATGAGAGACTAGCAATTTCTTCAAAATTAAGACACCACCGTGCTCTAAAAGATATAAGTGAAGCACTAGAGCAAAAACTATCAAGCTCAAAAGATATAAGTGAAGCGCATAGAGTATTCTAAAAATATTCTAATCAAATAGGCTTCTCCCAAAAGGTGTGTACAGCAAGGATGATTGTGGTAAACTAAAAAGCAAAGACTAATATAATACACGACGCTCCAAGCAAAACACATATCATGTGGAGAATAAAAATATAGCTCCAAGTAAAGTTACCAATGAATGAAGATGAAAGAGGGGATGCCTTCCCGGGGCATCCCCAAGCTTAGGCTTTTGGCTATCCTTGAATATCTTGGGGTTCCTTGGGCATACCCAAGCTTAGGCTCTTGCCACTCCTTATTCCATAGTCCATAAAAGCTTTACCCAAAACTTGAAAACTTCACAACACAAAACTCAACAGGAAATCTTATAAGCTCCGTTAGAGGAAGAAAACAAAACCACCACATAAGGTACTGCAATGAACTCATTATTTATTTATTTTGGTGTTAAAAATACTGTATTCCAACTTCTCTATGGTTTATAAACTATTTTACTAGCCATAGATGCATCAAAATAAGCAAACAACACATGAAAAACAGAATCTGTCAAAAACAGAACAGTCTGTAGCAATCTGTAACTAACGCAAACTTCTGGAACTCTAAAAATCCTACCAAAATAGGAAGTCCTGGAAAAATTTGTTTATTTATCAGTAGCAAAAAGAATCAACGCAAAATCACGTTCATGTGATTTAACAAAATTATATTGGTGCATGCAAAGTTTCTTTTTTTCAGCAGAATCAAATCAACTATCATCATAGGTTATCCTATAGGTTCTACTTGGCACAAACACTAATTAAAAGATAAAAACACATATAAACAGAGAGTAGATGCAAGATTTATTACTAAATAGGAGCAAAAACAAAAAACATAAAGAAAAATTGGGTTGCCTCCCAACTAGCGCTATCGTTTATCGCCCCTAGCTAGGCATAAAAGCAAAGATAGATCTAACGAGTGCCTTCTTTGGCACTTGATTCATAAGTAGCCAGCATGATAGATTCATAAGGTAATTTGACTTTCTTTTTTGGAAAGTTCTCCATGCCTTTCTTTAATTGAAATTGGAATCGAATATTCCCTTCCTTCATATCAATAATTGTGCCAATCATTCTAAGGAAAGGTCTACCAAGAATAATAGGGCAAGAAAGATTGCAATCTATATCAAGAACGATAAAATCTACGGGCACCAAATTTCTATTTGCAACAATAAGAACATCATTTATCCTTCCCATAGGATTTTTAATGGTGGAATCCGCAAGGTGCAAATTTAACGAGCAATCATCAAGATCATGGAAACCTAGAATATCGCATAAAGTTTTCGGAATTGTGGAAACACTAGCACCCAAATCACACAAAGCAAAACACTCATAATCTTTAATTCTAATATTTATAGTAGGTTCCCACTCATCATTAAGTTTTCTAGGTATAGAAACTTCCAAATTAAGTTTTTCATCATAAGATTGCAACAAGGCATCAACGATATGTTTGGTAAAAGCTTTGTTTTGACTATAAGCATGGGGAGAATTAACAACAGATTGCAACAAGGAAATAAAACCTTTTAAAGAACAATTATCATAATCAAATTCCTTGAAATCCGAGATAGTGGGTTCAATGTTATTTGAGGTTGTGACCTCTCCAATCTCACTTTTACCAAGTTTAGCATCAAGATCTAAAGACTCCGAATTCTTGGGACGCCTTCTAGGCAAACTTGATTCATCATCAGTCCCATAATTATCAAAATTCATATTTCAAAACATAGATCTAATGGGGGACGCATCAATAACTTTAAGATCTTCATCATTATTTTCATGGAAACTAGAAGAACATGCTTTTATAAAGCTATCTTTCTTAGCACGCAATCTAGCGGTTCTTTCCTTACACTCATCAGTGGAAATTCTCATTACTTTGAGAGACTCATTGATATCATGCTTAGGAGGAGAAGGTCTAATTTTAAGAGAATCAACATCAAGCGAAAGTCTATCAACGTTCCTAGCCAAATCATCAACTTTGAGAAAAAAAATTCAAGCAAAGCATTAAAATTCTTTTGAGAAATCATAAATTCTTTCACACTATTCTCAAAATCAGAGGGCATCTTATTTAAATTACCATAAGAATTATTGTAGGAATTTCCATAATTTTTAGAGGAATTACTAGGGAACGATCTAGCATTAAAGTTTCCTCTATAAGCATTGTTTCCAAAACTATTCCTACCATCAAAATTCACATCCATAGATTCATTATTATTCTCAATCAAAGAAGACAAAGGCATATCATTAGGATCAAGAGTAGTATTTTTAGTAGCAAACAATTTCATAAGTTCATCCATCTTTCCACTCAAAACATTGATTTCTTCTATAGCATGCACTTTTTTACTAGAAGATCTTTTGGTATGCCATTGAGAATAATTAGCCATAATATTATTAAGAAGTTTTGTAGCATCTCCTAACGTGATTTCCATAAACGTGCCTCCCGCGGCCGAATCTAAGAGATTTCTAGAAGCAAAGTTGAAACCGGCATAAATTTTTTGTATAATCATCCATAAATTCAAACCATGAGTAGGGCAATTACGAAGCATTAATTTCATTCTTTCCCAAGATTGGGCAACATGCTCATGATCAAGTTGTTTAAAATTCATAATATCGTTCCTAAGAGTGATAATCTTAGCAGGAGGAAAATACTTAGAGATAAAAGCATCTTTGCACTTATTCCAAGAATCAATACTATTTTTAGGCAAAGAAAAAAACCAAACTTTAGCATGATCTCTAAGTGAAAACGGAAATAACTTCAATTTGACAATATTGTTATCCGTATCTTTCTTCTTTTGCATATCACACAAATCAACAAAGTTGTTTAGATGAGTAGCGGCATCTTCACTAGGAAGGCCGGCGAATTGATCTTTCATAACAAGATTCAGCAAAGCAGTATTGATTTCACAAGACTCAACATCATTAAGAGGAGCAATCGGAGTACTAAGGAAATCATTATTATTGGTATTCGAGAAATCACACAATTTGGTATTATCTTGCGCCATGGCAACAAATAATCCAACACACAAGCAAACAGAAAAAGGCAAGCGAAAGAGATGAGGAGATTGGGAAAGAGAGGGCGAATAAAACGGCAAGGGTGAAGTGGGGGAGAGGAAAACAAGAGGCAAATGGCAAATAATGTAAATGCGAGGGAGATGGGTACTTGGTATCTCTTGACTTGAGTGAAGACCACCCCGGCAACGGCGCCAGAAATCCTTCTTTCTACGTCTTGAGCTTGCGTTGGTTTTCCTCGAAGGGGAGAGGGTGATGCATCAATAGTAGCGTAAGTATTTCCCTCAGTTTTTGAGAACCAAGGTATCAATCCAGTAGGAGGCTCCTCAAAAGTCCCACGCACCTACACAAACAAATTGAGAACTCGCAACCAACGCGATAAAGGGGTTATCAATCCCTTCATGGCCACTTGCGAAAGTGAGATCTGATAGAGATAGTATGATAAGATAAATATATTTTTGGTATTTTATAATATAGATGCAATAAAGTAAAGATGCAAATAAAAGTAAATTGGAAGCAAATATGATAAGAGATAGACCCGGGGGCCATAGGTTTCACTAGAGGCTTCTCTCGAGATAGCATAAGTATTACGGTGGGTGAACAAATTACTGTCGAGCAATTGATAGAAAAGCGAATAATTATGAGATTATCTAGGCAATGATCATGTACATAGGCATCACGTCCATAACAAGTAGACCGACTCCAGATTGCATCTACTACTATTACTCCACACATCGACCGACTCCTGCATGCATCTAGAGTATTAAGTTCATAAGAACATAGTAACGCTTTAAGCAAGATGACATGATGTAGAGGGATAAACTCATGCAATATGATATAAACCCCATCTTGTTATCCTTGATGGCAATAATACAATACGTGCCTTGAAACCCTTTCTGTCACTGGGTAAGGACATCACAAGATTGAACCCAAAGCTAAACACTTCTCCCATGGCAAGAAAGATCAATCTAGTAGGCCAAACCAAACTGATAATTCGAAGAGACTTGTAAAGATAACTCAATCATACATAAAAGAATTCAGAGAAGATTCAAATATTATTCATAGATAAACTTGATCATAAACCCACAATTCATAGGATCTCGACAAACACACCGCAAAAAGAGATTACATCGAATAGATCTCCACAAGAGAGGGGGAGAACATTGTATTGAGATCCAAAAAGAGAGAAGAAGCCATCTAGCTAATAACTATGGACCCGTAGGTCTGTGGTAAACTACTCACAACTCATCGGAGGGGCAAGGAAGTTGATGTAGAGGCCCTCCATGGTCGATTCCCCCTCCGGCAGAGTGTTGGCGAAGGCTCCAAGATAAGATCTCGCAGATACAGAAGGTTATAGTGGTGGTAATTGTGTTCCGTCTGCTCCCTTGATGTTTTCGGGATAAGTAGGTATATATAGGAGGAAGAAGTACGTCGGTGGAAGCCCGAGGGGCCCACGAGACAGGGGGGCGCGCCCTCCTATCTCGTGGGAGCCTCGACTGCTTCTTGGCTTGCACTCCAAGTCCTCCGGATCACGTTCGTTCCAAAAATCACGCTCTCGAAGGTTTCATTCCGTTTGGACTCCATTTGATATTCCTTTTCTTCGAAATACTGAAATAGGCAAAAAAACAGCAATACGGGTTGGGCCTCCGGTTAGTAGGTTAGTCCCAAAAATGATATAAATGTGTAAAATAAAGCCCAGAAACATCCAAAAGAGGTAATATAATAGCATGGAACAATAAAAAATTATAGATACGTTGGAGACGTATCAACAACTCATGTCTATGGTTAGGAAACACAAACATCTTTGATTCAACGAGCTAGTCAAGTAGAGGCATACTAGTGACACTTTGTTTGTCTATGTATTCACACATGTACTAAGTTTTCGGTTAATACAATTCTAGCATGAATAATAAACATTTATCATGATATAAGGAAATATAAATAACAACTTTATTATTGCCTCTAGGGCATATTTCCTTCAGTCTCCCACTTGCACTAGAGTCAATAATCTAGATTACATAGTAATGATTCTAACACCCATGGAGTCTTGGTGTTGATCATGTTTTGCTCGTGAGAGAGGCTTAGTCAATGGGTCTGCAACATTCAGATCCGTATGTATCTTGCAAATCTCTATGTCTCCCTCCTTGACTTGATCGCAGATGGAATTGAAGCGTCTCTTGATGTGCTTGGTTCTCTTGTGAAATATGAATTCCTTTGCCAAGGCAATTGCACCAGCATTGTCACGAAAGATTTTCATTGGACCCGATGCACTAGGTATGACACCTAGATCGGATATGAACTCCTTCATCCAGACTCCTTCATTTGCTGCTTCCGAAGCAGCTATGTACTCCGCTTCACACGTAGATCCTGCCACGACGCTTTGTTTAGAACTGCACCAACTTACAGCTCCACCGTTCAATATAAACACGTATCCGGTTTGTGACTTAGAGTCATCCGGATCAGTGTCAAAGCTTTCATCGACGTAACCATTTACGACGAGCTCTTTGTCACCTCCATAAATGAGAAACATATCCTTAGTCCTTTTCAGCTATTTTAGGATGTTCTTGACTGCTGTCTAGTGATCCACTCCTGGATTACTTTGGTACGTCCCTGCTAAACTAATAGCAAGGCACACATCAGGTCTGGTACACAACTTTGTATACATGATAGAGCCTATGGCTGAATCATAGGGAACACCTTTCATTTTCTCTCTATCTTCTGCAGTGGTCGGGCATTGATTCTGACTCAACTTCACACCTTGTAACACAGGCAAGAACCCTTTCTTTGCTTGATCCATTTTGAACTTCTTCAAAACTTTATCAAGGTATGTGCTTTGTGAAAGTCCAATTAAGCGTCTTGATCTATCTCTATAGATCTTGATGCCCAATATATAAGCAGCTTCACCGAGGTCTTTCATTGAAAAATTCTTATTCAAGTATCCTTTTATGCTATCCAGAAATTCTATATCATTTCCAATCAACAATATGTCATCCACATATAATATTAGAAATGCTACAGAGCTCCCACTCACTTTCTTGTAAATACAGTCTTCTCCAAAATTCTGTATAAAACCATATGCTTTGATCACACTATCAAAACATTTATTCCAACTCTGAGATGCTTGCACTAGTCCATAGATGGATCGCTAGAGCTTAGACACTTTGTTAGCATCCTTTGGATTGATAAAACCTTCAGGTTGCATCATATACAACTCTTCTTCCAGAAATCCATTCAAGAATGCAGTTTTGACATCCATTTGCCAAATTTCATAATCCTAAAATGCGGAAATTGCTAACATGATTCGGACGGACTTAAGCATCGCTACGGGTGAGAAGGTATCATCGTAGTCAACTCCTTGAACTTGTCGAAACCCTTTCGCAACAAGTCGAGCTTTGTAGAAAGTAACAATTCCGTCAGCGTCAGTCTTCTTCTTGAAGATCCATTTATTCTCGATGGCTTGCCGATCATCGGGCAAGTCAACCAAAGTATACACTTTGTTCTCATACATGGATCCCATAGATTTCATGGCCTCAAGCCATTACGCGGAATCTGGGCTCATCGTCGCTTACTCATAGTTCGTAGGTTCGCCATGGTCAAGTAGCATGACCTCCAGAATAGGATTACCGTACCACTCTGGTGCGGATCTTATTCTGGTTGACCTACAAGGTTCAGTAGTAACTTGATCTGAAGTGTTATGATCATTATCATCAGCTTCCTCACTAATTGGTGTAGGGATCACAGGAACTGATTTCTGTGATGAACTACTTTCCAATAAGGGAGCAGGTACAATTACCTCATCAAGTTCTACTTTCCTCCCACTCACTTCTTTCGAGAGAAACTCCTTCTCTAGAAAGGATCCATTCTTAGCAACGAATGTCTTGCCTTCGGATCTGTGATAGAAGGTGTACCCAACAGTCTCCTTTGGGTATCCTATGAAGACACATTTCTTCGATTTGGGTTCGAGCTTATCAGGTTGAAGCTTTTTCACATAAGCATCGCAGCCCCAAACTTTAAGAAACGACAACTTTGCTTTCTTGCCAAACCACAGCTCATAAGGCGTTGTCTCAACGGATTTAGATGGTGCCCTATTTAACGTGAATGCAGTCGTCTCTAAAGCATAACCCCAAAATGATAGTGGTAAATCAGTAAGAGACATCATAGATCGCACCATATCTAATAAAGTGTGGTTACGACGTTCGGACACACCATTACACTGTGGTGTTCCGGGTGGCGTGAGTTGCGAAACTATTCTGCATTGTTTTAGTGAAGACCAAACTCGTAACTCAAATATTCTCCTCCACGTTCAGATCATAGAAACTTTATTTTCTTGTTAGGATGATTTTCCACTTCACTCTGAAATTCTTTGAACTTTTCAAATGTTTCAGACTTATGTTTCATTAAGTAGATATACCCATATCTGCTCAAATCATCTGTGAGAGGTGAGAAAATAACGATAACCGCCGCGAGCCTCAATATTCATTGGACCACATACATCAGTATGTATGATTTCCAACAAATCTGTTGCTCGCTCCATTGTTCCGGAGAACGGAGTTTTAGTCATCTTGCCCATGAGGCATGGTTCGCAAGTACCAAGTGATTCATAATCAAGTGATTCCAAAAGTCCATCGGAATGGAGTTTCTTCATGCGCTTTACATCAATATGACCCAAAGGGCAGTGCCACAAATATGTTGCACTATCATTATCAACTCTGTATCTTTTGGCTTCAATATTATGAATATATGTATCACTACTATCGATATTCAATAAAAATAGACCACTCTTCAAGGGTGCATGACCATAAAAGATATTACTCATATAAATAGAACAACCAGTATTCTCAGATTTAAATGAATAACCGTCTCGCATCAAAAAAGATCCAGATATAATATTCATGCTCAACGCTGGCACCAAATAACAATTATTCAGGTCTAAAACTAATCCCGAAGGTAGATGTAGAGGTAGCGTGCCGACCGCGATCACATCGACTTTGGAACCATTTCCCACGCGCATCGTCACCTCGTCCTTTGCTAATCTTCACTTAATCAGTAGTCCCTGTTTTGAGTTGTAAATATTAGCAACAGAACCAGTATCAAATACACAGGCACTACTGCAAGCATTAGTAAGGTACACATCAATAACATGTATATCACATATACCGTTGTTCACCTTGCCATCCTTCTTATCCGCCAAATACTTGGGGCAGTTCCGCTTCCAATAACCAGTCCCTTTGCAGTAGAAGCACTCAGTCTCAGGCTTAGGTCCAGACTTGGGCTTCTTCACTTGAGCAGCAACTTGCTTGCCGTTCTTCTTGAAGTTCCCCTTCTTCCCTTTACCCTTTTTCTTGAAACTGGTGGTCTTGTTGACCATCAACACTTGATGCTCCTTCTTGATTTCTACCTCCGCAGCCTTTAGCGTCGCGAAGATCTCGAGAATTGTCTTTTCCATCCGTTGCATATTATAGTTCATCACGAAGCTCTTGTAGCTTGGTGGCAGTGATTGAAGAATTGTGTCAATGACACTATCATCACGAATATTAACTCCTAGTTGAACCAAGTGATTATTATACCCAGACATTTTTATTATACCCAGACATTTTGAGTATATGTTCACTAACAGAACTATTCTCCTTCATCTTGCAACTATAGAACTTATTGGAGACTTCATATCTCTCAATTCGGGCATTTGCTTGAAATATTAACTTCAACTCCTAGAACATCTCATATGCTCCATGATGTTCAAAATGTTGTTGAAGTCCTGGTTCTAAGCCGTAAAGCATGGCACACTGACTTATCGAGTAGTCATCAGCTTTGCTCTACCAGACATTCAACATCCGGGTTGCTCCTGCAGCGGGTCTTGCACCTAGCGGTGCTTCCAGGACGTAATTCTTCTATGCAGCAATGAGGATAATCCTCAAGTTATGGACCCAGTCTGTGTAATTGCTACCATCATCTTTCAACTTAGCTTTCTCAAGGAACGCATTAAAATTCAACGGAACAACAGCACGGGCCATCTATCTACAACAACATAGACATGCAAAATACTATCAGGTACTAAGTTCATGATAAATTAAAGTTCAATTAATCAAATTACTTAAGAACTCCCACTTACATAGACATCCATCTAATCATATAAGTGATCACGTGATCCAAATCAACTAAACCATGTCCGATCATCACGTGAGATGGATTAGTTTTTAATGGTGAATAGCACTACGTTGATCATATCTACTATATGATTCTCGCTCGACCTTTCGGTGTTAGAGTTCCGAGGTCATATCTGCATATGCTAGGCTCGTCAAGTTTAACCCGAGTATTCTGCGTGTGCAAAACTGGCTTGCACCCGTTGTATGTGAACATAGAGCTTATCACACCCGATCATCACGTGGTGTCTCGGCACGATGTACTTTCGCAACGGTGCATACTCAGGGAAAACACTTATACCTTGAAATTTAGTGAGAGATCATCTTATAATGCTACTGTCGATCTAAGCAAAACAAGATGCATAAAAGATAAACATCACATGCAATCATTATAAGTGATATGATATGGCCATCATCATCTTGTGCCTTTGATCTCCATCTCCAAAGCACCGTCATGATCACCATCGTCACCGGCGTGAGACCTTGATCTCCATCACAGCATCATTGTCGTCTCGCCAACTATTGCTTCTACGACTATCGCTACCGCTTAGTGATAAAGTAAAGCAATTACATGGCGATTGCATTTCATACAATAAAGCGACAACCATATGGCTCCTGCAAGTTGTCGATAACTCTGTTACAAAACATGATCATCTCATACAATAAAATTTAGCATCATGTCTTGACCATATCACATCACAACATGCCCTGCAAAAACAAGTTAGACGTCCTCTACTTTGTTGTTGCAAGTTTTACGTGGCTGCTAAGGGCTAAGCAAGAACCGTTCTTACCTACGCATCAAAACCACAATGATATTTCGTCAAGTATGTGTTGCTTTAACCTTCACAAGGACTGGGTGTAGCCAAACTCGATTCAACTAAAGTTGGAGAAACTGACACCCGGCAGCCACCTGTGTGTGAAGCACGTCGGTAGAACCAGTCTCGCGTAAGCGTATGCGTAATGTCGGTCCGGGCCGCTTCATCCAACAATACAGCTGAATCAAAGTATGACATGCTGGTAAGCAGTATGACTAGTATCACCCACAACTCACTTGTGTTCTACTCGTGCATATAACATCTGCGCATAAACCTGGCTCGGATGCCACTGTTGGGGAATGTAGTAATTTCAAAAAAAATCCTACGCACACGCAAGATCATGGTGATGAATAGCAACGAGAGGGGAGAGTGTCGTCCACGTACCCTCATAGACCGTAAGCGGAAGCGTTATGACAACGCGGTTGATGTAGTCGTACGTCTTCACGATCGACCGATCCTAGTACCGAATGTACGACACCTCCGTGATCTGCACACGTTCAGCTCGATGATGTCCCACAAACTCACGATCCAGTAGAGCTTCGAGGGGGAGTTCCGTCAGCACGACGGCGTGATGACGGTGTTGATGAAGCTACCGACGTAGGGTTTTTCCTAAGCACTACTACGATATGACCGAGGTGGATTATGGTGGAGGGGGGCACCACACACGGCTAAAGATAAATGATCAACTTGTGTGTCTTGGGGTGCCCACTGCCCCCGTATATAAAGGAGCAAGGGGCCTGGCCTTGGGGCGCGCCAAGGAGAGGGGGAGTCCTCCTCCTAGTGGGAGTAGGACTCCCCTTTCCTAGTCCAACTAGGAAGGAGGAAGGGGGAAGGAAGGAGAGGGAGAGAGGGAGGAAAGAGGGGGCGCTGCCCCCGCCCCCCTCCTTCTCCAATTTGGACTCCCAGGGGGCGCGCCCAGCCTTAGGCCCTCTCCTCTCTCTCTCACAAGGCCCATGTTGGCCCATTAGATCCCCCGGTGGTTCCGATAACCTCCCAGCACTCCGATAAATATACGGTGACCCCCATAACTCATCCGGTGTCCGAATATAGTCGTCCAATATATCAATATTTATGTCTCGACCATTTAGAGACTCCTCATCATGTCATTGATCTCATCCGGGATTCTGAACAACCTTCAGTACATCAAAACACATAAAATCATAATACCGATCGTCACCGAACGTTAAGCGTGCGGACCCTATGGGTCGAGAACTATGTAGACATGACCGAGACACGTCTCCGGTCAATAACCAATAGCGGAACCTGGATGCTCATATTGGCTCCTACATATTCTACAAAGATCTTTATTGGTCAAACCACATAATAACATAAGTTGTTCCCTTTGTCATCGGTATGTTACTTGCCCGAGATTCGACCGTCGGTATCTCAATACGTAGTTCAATCTCGTTACCGCCAAGTCTCTTTACTCGTTTCGTAATGCATCATCCCGCAACTAACTCATTATTCACATTGCTTGCAAGGCTTATAGTGATGTGCATTATCGAGAGGGCCCAGAGATACCTCTCCGACAATCGGAGTGACAAATCCTAATCTTGATCTATGCCAACTCAACAAGCACCATCAGAGACACCTGTAGAGCACCTTTATAATCACCCAGTTACGTTGTGACATTTGGTAGCACACAAAGTGTTCCTCCGGTATTCGGGAGTTGCATAATCTCATAGTCATAGGAACATGTATAAGTCATGAAGAAAGCAATAGCAACAAACTAAACTATCAAGTGCTAAGCTAACGGAATGGGTCAAGTCAATCACATCATTCTCTAATGACGTGATCCCATTAATCAAATGAAAACTCATGTCTATGGTTAGGAAACACAACCATCTTTGATTCAACGAGCTAGTCAAGTAGAGGCATACTAGTGACATTTTGATTGTCTATGTATTCACACATGTACTAAGTTTCCGGTTAATACAATTCTAGCATGAATAATAAACATTTATCATGATATAAGGAAATATAAATAACAACTTTATTATTGCCTCTAGGCCATATTTCCTTCAATAAGAGCCCTGTCTACCAACTCCTGGTAGTTGCTGAATGTTGCCACCATCAACTACATGCTCAGCTCATCATTCAGTCCTTCCAGAAACTTCTCCTGCTTAGCGGCATCTGTAGCTATGTCATCAGGGGCATAGCATGCTAACTTGCTAAAGTCATCCACCTACTGGCCCACTGTACGTCTTCCTTGGTGCAAGTTGTGAAACTCACGTTTCTTCATGCTCATAGCTCCTACTGAAACATGGGCGGTGCGGAAAGCTTGTTGAAACTGATCCCATCTAACAGTGTCAATGGGGTAAGTGGCTATGAAATTCTCCCACCATGATGCTGCGGGTCCATCAAGTTGATGTGTGGCAAAACGCACTCTCTCCGCATCTGTGCATCCTGCAGTGGTCGGCTCTCTTCCAATCTTGCGGAGCCAATCTCTGCAACAATCGGCTCGGTGCTACTAGAGAAACCCGGTGGATTCAACCTTAGAAAGCTGGCTAGGTGATCAACAGGAGGTAGTGGTGGTGGGTTGTTGTTGTTGTTGTTGCCTTGGTTCCGATTCTGAACTAGTATGTGCATCAAGGCATTTTGTTGTTGGATCAACTGAGTGAGCTCCGGTGGGAGGGCAAATCCATTGTCATGTCTCGGAGGCATTGATGGGTTTAGAAGGGGTGAGAAAATAGAATAGAATGGGGTCTAAGAGAGGTTCACTACCCATAATGCTCATGAGACAAACACAATCAATTTCACTTCAATCAATAGCACACAAGATCACACAAGGTGGTCTAACCTATGATTACAAACTCGATCGTTGCTAACTACTTGGAGGGAAATACTACTAATTACAATGGTGGTCATCTAGAAATTTTCATCAGAGGAAGACTCCATGATATCTGCTCCAGCTTCGTCTTCATAATCATCATCACTATCAGGGTCGGAGTCGGTGTCGTCGATGATGATGTAGTCTTCTGGGTGGTTTTCCTTCTTTGGTGCAGGGTCTCCCATGAATAATCCTAGCTTCTTCTTCAGGTCTTCATTCTTCTCCAGTAGTACAAAAATCTCTTCCTCGTATCCATCACGTGTAGACTTGATTTCCTCCTCCAGCTCGTTGTTTCTCCTCACCAGTTTCTTGATCTTCTTCATGTGGATAATTTTTTGATTCTCCTGTCGACGAATATGATCTCCCATCTCTTGAATGTAAGATGCTCCACCAATGTGTAAACCGCGTTCAGCTTCACAAGCATATCTTGGTTGAGATTGGTGCTTCTGGGGCCTGCAAAATAGTCATTGGATGGGTTAAAAGTGGTTCGTATCATCAAGGAAGATATTCAAATTTGATAATCATAAGGTGACTTACCAAAGATAGCAGAAACCATCTGAGACACCTGGCGTTTTAAGCCGATAAGTTCAGTGGTCGCTTCCTGGAGAGCCGCCTCCGCCTTTTCATCCCGTTGTGTAAAGGCTATTTTCTCTTCAGCCCACGCGTTTTTCTCAACTTCAAAGCTGGCCTTCACTTTTTCTGATTCAGTCACACTAAATTCAAACTTTGAATTCGCCTTCTGGGTCTCAGCCTCTTGTAGCTCCAGACGAGTCTTCAAGTGAGACAGCTCCGATTGAAGTTGAGCAGCGGTGGTCTGTTCATACACCGGATCAAAATCATAATTCAACATTAGTTCAAAACATTAAGTCCCAAGCCTTTTGCAAGCAACAACACTTGGCACTTGGGGGCTAATGTCTACCGAAAGCTCTATTTATGTGGTGGCTTATGTGAATAAGTCCCAAGCACTTTGCGAGCAAGAGTGCTTGGCACTTGGGGGCTAATGCATATTGCTTGTCTTATTGCAATTTTACGACGACCCCTTGGTGCTACAACCGGCAATAGCCGGCTCATGAGAACTACACAAGTAAGTACTGTGCTCAAGAGTCTGAAGGACTGGCTCATTCATACAGATTAAACCGGCCTTTGGGGGCGACGAGTTCAGTACTAATCAAGACATATCTATTTTAAACCGGAGGCTTTAAGCCGGATTTTGAAATAATTGCTTCAGAGGTTGTTATTCATGTTCATGGTGATCAAGTCTACAGCATATTCAAATTCATCATAAGCAGTAAACTTGGGGGTTGGCGGGATATGCATAACTTAAAGAATGGGGGAGCTTATACCTCAAATTTTTGGTGCATCTACTTCACCATGTCAACTTCAAGCTCACGGCTGCTGTGTACTTGACTGAGAAAGCCAGAGTATATTTCACCAATGCTCAGCTGAGAATAATTGGCAACATCAAATCACACTTTGTGCTGCTCAAAGTGTTCTTCCTTGGCGGAGTGCTTGGCCAAGACAGTAGGTCTCCCCGGCTCTTTAAAGCCGATCTTGGTGATCACTACATCATCACATTGTGCGTCGGCCATCTTGACAGTGCTTGGTGCTTTAGGGTTTAAAGTGTCGTCATAGACTTGCTCAGCAGGAGGTGCAGGAGTTGTTGATGCAATATCAAGAACCGGCTCAGATGATTGAGGGACGGAGATTTCAGGCACTGGGGTCTGCTGCTCCGGCTCATTGACTTTCGGATCTTCGACCGGCTTATTCATCTTTGCCCTCTTGCTGGGCTTGGCTTTTCCACTGCATGAGTCAAAAAAGGCAGTATAAGTATAAAAGGATCATAATGAGTAAATGATAAGTAAATCGCCATTACCTAGGAGCGGTCTTGAAAGCTGGCAGATTAGATTGAATTGAGTCGCTGGAAGAGGAAGGAGATGTTTCCTGATAATTTGAGTCGGAAGAATTGAGTGGTTGACGAGTGAGACCCGCCAAAGGACAAAAAGAGTTTAAGTCGAGGGTGACCTCATTTCGCCGCTTCCTCGGAGTGTTTGATAAGCCGAAGGATAGTTCTGCATCCTTGCTGGTCTGATTTTGTCACCGGCTCTCGTGCTGCTGTTGCTTCAAAAGAAAATGAGGATCTACATGAGCTAAGGGGTGTGAAAAGCTTAGTTTCCGGGTTACTCTTTGAATTTTTTGTCTTGGCAAGGGCTCGGAGTCGGAGGAAATGATAGTTACCTCTTCTTCAACCGCCTGACTCGTTCCCGTGTCATCCTGATGATAGTCAGTGTCAAAAGGATAGTTGAAAAAGGAGCCAAGAGAATCAAGGGCTACCTCCGACTCAGAGGTGTCGTCCAGTTGAAGCAAGTCAGAAGCGATGGGCTTCTTTCCCCTCTTTTTGGTGGCTCTCTTGGCGGCTTTCTTAGCCTTCCGAGCTCTCTTGGCAGCTTCATGATCATACTCTTTCTTCCAGAAATCATCATCAGCCTTTGAAAATCATCAAGGATGAGTTATAACAAGGTATTTAAGGATGAAGGTAAAATAAGTAGTTTTGCGGCTTACTTCTGGTGCTGGGTTAGATTTGCAGAAAGGGCTTAGACCCACCTTGTTGCAGTCTACCAGGCTTTCATGTAGAAGAGACTTTGTCATCTCGTTGATGGCGTCGTTAGTTAAGTCCTCAGAGTTGTGGCACAGTGGATCCTTTTTCTCACCAGTGTAGGCACACATTACGCCAGAGCGGCGGCTTAATAGAATGACCCACCATGAAACCCAACATCAAACCAAGTCAATGCCAGTTAGGTCGTTTCCCAATAGAGCCTTGACCTTGGCAAAGGTAGGGCCAAGTTTCTTGCGTTCAGCAGCTGACAGCTTATCAAGAAGAGGATGGTTTGATTCAAGACGCAGGGCGTGAAAGCCGGGCAGCTGGTTCTCGTTAGCCGGAGAGGTATCCTTGCAGTAGAACCAGGTATGGTTCCAGTCTTTGGGGTGACTCGGCAGGCGGGCGTAAGGGAAGATAACATCCTCCTGCGCTGAATTGAGATTCCACCAAGCTCCAGATTGGGTCTGTTTGAACATTCATTTTGCTGGTTTAAATAGAAGTACTCTCTGAATAACTCCACAATGGGCTCCTCTTGAAGGTAGACTTTGCAGAACACTTGGAAATTGCATATGTTGGACACAGAATTGTGTCCAATGTCTTGAGGATGAAGGTTGAAAAAGTGCAGAACGTCCCGGAAAAATTTAGAGCCGGGCGGTGAGAAGCCCCGGTTCATATGATCAGTAAAGACAATGACTTCGCCTTCCTTGGGCTGAGGTTTCTCTTCTTCCGGCTTGGGGGCGTGGTAAGACATGGTGGCCTTCTTCGGCAAGTAACCGGTTTTCACTAAGTCTTGAAGAGTGTTTTCCGTGACAATGGAAGGAACCCAGTTACAGGAAGTGGTTGTTTTAGGCAGCATTATGAAGGAATCCTAAAAAGGAAAAAGAACAAAGTTTGCCGGTTCAAGTTAAGCCGGACAGAAAGTATTACAACACATATTCAAATGGCGGCTTAAAAAGGGGCCTAATGGTATATGACTAGTTACAGCAGGTTATCTAAGCCGCCATGACCAGTTTGATGTCTATCAAAAGAGAAATCTGTTGAGCATTGCAATTAACTATAGTCGGTGATATGAGCCGCCATGACAAGGAGGATCTATCAAGATGCATTTTTTTGCTAAGTACCGTACAAATGGGTTTCACAGATTACAATATATTATTTTGGATCAGCGGCAGTTCAGAAAAAGAAAATAAATCAAGACCTAAAACCAGTGCAGGGAGTTCATAAGCTCTAATGAGATATATTTTCAAAGGAAAAAGGGTCCGCTGGTATTGAAGGCAAAGGTAAAACTACTACCGCACAAGTTCTATGTCGTCTTTAGATCAAAAGGTGCTACGGTGGAAGAACTAGGAAAGAACTACGAAGAACATGAAGAACACGAAGAACAGCTGAAACCCTAATGTGATCTGAAGCATTGGAGAAGGGGCACTTACAGATGCAGATCTGACTGCGGTGGAACGCCGGTGTACTCTGGTCTGACACAGATTGATGCAGTAGCCTAAGGACAAGGAGGACGAGGTGCTTTGCGACGGTGGCGGAGCTCGAGTGGCAGAGAGTCGCGAGAGGAGGAAGACAATGGAAAGAGGGGAGAATGAGAAGAGGCCGATCGTGGTTATTTATAAGGAGAAAGCTAATAAGTGGGTGCAAAAAACGAGGAGACCAAAACATGGTTATCCAGCTGCCCAGGCGCCTCGATTCTCGAGATGGTTATTAAGGTAAAGATCCATTGAGATATGTTGGATATTGTGTGAATTAATGGCAAGTGACATCATGGCGGGTTATCAAAAATCCAGAAGATGACGTCATGGCGGGTTATGAACTCTTGCACAAATGAGGAAGGGAAGATTTTTTTTCTAAATATTGAAGATTGACATAAACTAGTTCAAATCAATTTGGGGCCTAATGTTGGGGATATAACTATTAGGTATGACCCGCCCAGGAGGAGCCGGGTTATACCTATGGCGATTCATAGGTATGAAGCACACGAGGATATTAAAGATGGTGGTTTAGTTAAGGGCCCAAGGCCCAAAGGCGAGTTAAGGCCCGTAGGGGTAAACCGCCGTATTTGTTAAGACTTGTATTATACGTGTAAAGGTAGTCACCGAGCAGGACACGTTATCTATGAGCCGGCCGGGACTCTGTGAGCCGCTGGGCGTCAACCCTAGTATCACTATGTTCTGAGATTGATGTTGCTATGACTTTGCTATGCTTAATGCTTGTCACTAGGGCCCGAGGGCCATGATTTCAAATCTGAACCTATTATGTTTTCATGAATATATGTGTGTTCTTGATCCTATCTTGCAAGTCTATAGTCACCTATTATGTGTTATGATCCGACAACCCCGAAGTGACAATAATCGGGATACTTCTCATGACCGTAGTTTGAGGAGTTCATGTATTCACTATGTGTTAATGCTTTGGTCCGGTTCTCTATTAAAAGGAGGCCTTAATATCCCTTAGTTTCCACTAGGACCCCGCTGCCACGGGAGGGTAGGACAAAAGATGTCATGCAAGTTCTTTTACATAAGCACGTATGACTATTTATGGAATACATGCCTACATTACATTGATGAGCTGGAGCTAGTTCTATGTCACCCTATGTTATAGCTATTACATGAGGAATCGCATCCGGCATAATTATCCATCACCGATCCATTGCCTACGAGCTTTTCATATATTGCTCTTCGCTTATTTACCTTCCCGTTGCTACTGTTACAATTACTACAAAAACACAAAAACATTTATCTTTACTGTTGCCACCGTTACCTTTATTATCATACCACTTTTGCTACTAAACACTTTGCTATAGATACTAAGTTATCCAGGTGTGGTTGAATTCACAACTCAACTGCTAATACTCAAGAATATTCTTTGGCTCCCCTTGTGTCGAATCAATAAATTTGGGTTGTACTTCACCCCCGAAAGCTATTGCGATCCCCTACACTTGTGGGTTATCAAGACTAATTTCTGGCGCCGTTGCCGGGGAGCATAGCTCTATTATCTAAGTCACTTGGGATTTATATATGTTGACCACTATGAAGAACTTGAAAGACGCTAAAACCAAGATCTATCCCTCAACTACGAGGGGAGGTAAGGAACTGCCATCTAGCTCTGCACTAGATTCTCCTTCTGTTATGAGTATGCTTGCGACACCTAAACCTGCTACTACTATGAATTCTGATATGTCGCATGTTATTGATGATGCCACTTCTGCTATGCATGATGAAACTACTTCTGTGCTTGATACTACTTTGCCATTAGGTGAATTTCTTGATGAACAACTTGCTAGAGTTAGGGGGAATGAAAATATCAAAGATGCTATTATTGATGATAGTGATGATGAAGGTTCTCCCAATGATTATGTATTGCCTGTTGTTCCTAAGGGTTATGTTATGAATGAAGAATCTGCTAGGGAAATCTTTGCTTGCAATAATAGATCTGATCTTAAGAAATTATTAGCTAAATGGAAGCAGCAGTCTCTTAATGCTAGAATGAAACCTGACCCTGCTTTTGCTACTTCACCTATTTGTGTTACTGATAAGGATTATGAATTCTCTGTTGATCCTGAAATTATTACTTTAGTTGAATCTGATCCTTTTTATGGCCTTGAATCTGAAACTGTTGTGGCACATCTTACCAAGTTGAATGATATAGCTCCCCTGTTTACTAATGATGAGAAGTCTCGCTATTTTTATATCCTTAAGATATTTCCGTTCTCATTAAAGGGTGATGCTAAGACTTGGTATAATTCTCTTGCTCCTGGTTGTGTGTGTGGTCCCCAGGATATGATTTATTACTTCTCTGCTAAATATTTCCCTGTTCATAAGAAACAAGCTGCCTTGCGGGAAATATATAATTTTGTGCAAATCAAAGAAGAGAGTCTCCCACAAGCTTGGGGGAGGCTTCTCCGGTTACTTAATGCTTTGCCTGATCATCCTCTTAAGAAAAATGAAATACTTGATATCTTCTATAATGGACTAATCGATGTTTCCAAGGACTACTTGGATAGTCCTGAGCCAATTCCCGAAGCAATTCCTGAACCAATTGAGCCAGCTCCTGAGCCTATTCCTAAACCCACTCCGAAGAAGAGAGGTGTTTTATTTCTCAGTCCTGAAGATATGCAAGAGGCAAAGAAATCAATAAAAGAAAAAGGTATTAAAGCTGAAGATGTTAAGAATTTACCTCCTATTGAAGAAATTCATGGTCTCAATACCGCCTGTTGAAGAACCACATTGTCTTGATAACCCGACACAGGTAGTAAAGGTAAATTCTCTCTATAGATATGATAAAGTTGAAATCCCCTCTACTAAATTTCATAGCCCATGCCTAGATGAATTTGATGACTTTATGGCTAGACAAGAAAGTTTTAATGCTTATGTTGGTAGAGAGTTAAAGAATAATGATTTTGAGATAGGACGTGTAAGTGATAACCTGGCAAGAGATAAAGATGAACTTCACCACGTTAGCAAATATGCTTCTATGGTTGCTACTCAAGCTGAGCAACTACTTAAAGCTCAAAATGATTTGCTTGAGGAATTAAACAATAAAAATGACTTTGATGTTAGAGTGGCTACTAGAACAGGTAGAATGACTCAGGAACCTTTGTATCCTGAAGGCCACCCTAAGAGAATCGAGCAAGATTCTCAAAGAAATAATTTAGAGGCACCTAGTTCTTCTAAAAAGAAGAAGAAAAAAAGATAGAACTGTGCATGCTTCTAGTGAACCTACTGTAGACACACCTGAGAATCCCAATGATATTTCTATTTCTGATGCTGAAACTCAATGAGGTGATGAACATGAACCTAGTGATAATGTTAATGATAATGTTCATGATGATGCTCAACCTAGCAAAAACAATGATGTAGAGATTGAACCTGCCGTTGATCTTGATAACCCACAATCAAAGAATCAACGTTATGATAAGAGAGATTTTGTTGCTAGGAAGCACGGTAAAGAAAGAGAACCATGGGTTCAGAAACCCATGCCCTTTCCTCCTAAACCATCCAAGTCAAAGGATGATGAGGATTTTGAGCGCTTTGCTGAAATGATTAGACCTATTTTCTTACGTATGCGCTTAACTGATATGCTGAAAGTAAATCCTTATGCTAAGTATATGAAGGATATCATTACAAATAAAAGAAAGATACCGGAAGCTGAAATTTCCACCATGCTTGCTAATTACACTTTTAAGGGTGGAATACCAAAGAAACTTGGAGATCCGGGTGTACCAACTATACCATGCTCCATTAAAAGAAATTATGTTAGAACTGCTTTATGTTATCTTGGAGCCGTGTTAGTGTTATGACTCTCTCTTTATATCGTAGACTTGAATTGAATAAGTTGACACCTATTGAAATATCTTTGCAAATGGTTGATAAATCAACTGCTATACCTGTTGGTATTTGTGAGGATGTGCCTGTTGTGGTTGCAAATGTCACTATTTTAACGGACTTTGTTATTCTTGATATTCCCGAGGACGATAGTATGTCTATTATCCTTGGTAGACCTTTTCTTAATACTGCAGGGGCTGCTATTGATTGCAACAAAAGGCAATGTCACTTTTCATGTTAATGGTAATGAGCATACGGTACACTTTCCGAGGAAACAATCTCAAGTTCATAGCATCAATTCTATTGAAAAAGTTCCAACTATTATTTTTGGAGGTTTTGAATTTCCTCTACCTACTGTCAAGAAAAAGTATGATATTCTTATTGTTGGGGATTTTCATATCCCTGTTGAGGTAACTTAGTGTTATTCGAAGTTTCTCCGGTTCCGTGTTATTCGGAATGAGTTTGTTAACAAGACTTGATCAACCTTGTTAGTGGATTCATTTTGATGATCACGAGATGGATGAAACTAGAAGGCACAACCCTTTGTACCCTCTTTCTACTTTCTGTTATTTAGAACAAATAAAGCAAAAATAGTATTATCCGTCTGTTTTCTGATTTATCCGTGCAATAAAAAATAGTCCAAAAATAAAAGTGCTCCAAATGCCCTGCGAATTTAGTATGATTTTTTCTGGAATATTTGAGGATTTTAGGGACTGAAAACACTGCAGGAGGGGCAAGTACCAGGCCACGAGAGAGGAGGGCACCCCCCTATAGGGCACGCCCCCCTGTCTCGTGGGCCCTGGTGCCCCCCCTCCACTTATGCCAGCACCCACACACTTCATCTTCTACCCAAAAAAAATCTCCATGCAGCTCAAGCACGAGTTCTAGCTCGTTTTGCTGCGATTTTCGATCTCCTAGCTCAAAGCTCCATTCACAAAACTGCTTTGGGAGATTGTTGCTTGGTATGTGACTCCTCCATTGGTCCAATTAGTTTTTGTTCTAGTGCTTTATTCATTGCAAATTTTTCCTGCATAGGTGACCATGTTCTTGAGCTTGCATGTTAAAATTTTTGAGGTCCCAAGCAATTCCAATGCATGATATAGGCTCTAGGCACTTGTAGGAGTAGTTGCTATCAATCTTGTTTAGTTTTATGCACTTTTATCTTGAAGTTACTAAAAATTTCAGAAATTTTCAGAAAATGTTGAGGAAACTTTTGAGGGGCTCTTCTAGCCAAGGCTCTCAGGAAAAACAAGCCAAAGAGAAGGAAAAGGCCAAGTATAATCTTCCTCGCTTAGCAGAAGTACGGTCATGTGAATGGCCATGCGAGGATTTCTTGAAAGAAGCTGGAATTCATGAAGATTTTTATTCTTTGATCGAGACTGCAGGCCTCACCGATTTCATCAATGACCGGGTTGTTCAGTATCTCTTACTCACAAATACTTTTGTGCAAAACTTTTATTATTATCCTAAGAAGTCACCGCCTGCAGTATCATTTCATTTATATGATGAGTTCAGAGAAATGTCTTTACGTGATTTTTGTGCGGTGTGTAGGATACCTTATGAGGGAGAATTAGAGGAACCCCATTGTAAATATGTGGATGGCTTTGTTAATACTATCATTGTAGAGGAGCCAAAGAAAGGCTCTGAAGCAAAAGTCTCTAGCATACACTTTCCTGTTTTACGCTACTTTGCCATATTTGCTAGTAGATGCTTGATTGGTCATGGAAATAGTGGAAACTTGAGCGTTCCTGATATTATCATTCTTCAACATGCTTGCTTGGAGACAATACTTTTAGTATGGGTGCCATTGTTGCTAAACGGCTATCCCTGAATCGTACAAAAGGCCCCATATTTGGAGGTATCTATGCTGCACGTCTTGCTAGACATTTTCAGATACCCATTAGGCATCTTGAGAAAGAGGAGACAATATTGCCTCCTCACATTTTAGATTACAAGAGCATGGTAGCACACAAGTTTATTGTTGACAACAAAGATAGGATGCTCTTGTATAAACTTAGATTCAATAAGAAACACATTGAGATTATTATTTTGCCTGCGCCTCTGCTGTTTGATTTGCTTGCAGAAAATTTTCTTGTCACACCGGAAGCGGTGAACAATCATCGAGCCCAAGCTTTCACTCTAGAGCCGGAACCTGAACTAGACCCTTATCGTGCATCATCTGTTCAGTGGGATCCGGAGATGACCAGCCAATGGTATCCTGATTACACCTCCCAGTACACCGGGGAGAGTAGCGGCGGTCCTTGGTACTAGACCAATTTAGGCCAAAAGCCTAAGCTTGGGGGAGTACATATTTCTCACCAACTTTACATTCATGTTCACACACTAGTCGTTGGTGCTCATACTCTTTCATTGTATTATCCATGCTAGTTTAAATTCCTTTTTCTAGTTTTCTTCTTGTGTGTTTGATAAACCTTGAGAAAAACCAAAAAAAATAGTTAGTTTAATTTCCATTCTTGTAGTAGAAATTAAAATGAAAACCCAAAAAGATTTCTAGTTCTTCTTCTTACTTGTTGGGAGCTTTCCCGTGTAAATAGTTTTATTTTCTTTTCTTTCCTTTGGAGGTCGAGAAGACTATATTGAAAATGTTTAGTGGCTCTCATATGCATGATTGTTTATTTAACTTAGAGCCCATATTACTTGTCTTCTCTCTTGACTTGAATGCTTGCAGATTCCAGCTTAGTCCAATGCACGTGCACTCTTATTATTATACACATCGTTCGGTCGTGCAAGTGAAAGGCAATAATGACGATATATGATGGACTTATTGGGATGAGAAAAGCTGGTATGAACTCAACCTCTCTTGTTTTTGTAAATATGATGAGTTCATCGTTTCTGAGTCAGCTATTATGAAGTAAATATATTTACAATGACATCTAGAGATCATAGTTGCTTGTGCCATGCTTGATTAGCTATGAGTTATAATGGTTTACCTTGCATGCCAACATGCTATTAGAATGATTATGATGTGGTATGATGAGATGGTATCCTCCTTTGAATGAATTAAGTGACTCGACTTGGCACATGTTCACGCATGTAGTTGAATCAAATCAACATAGCCTTCACGATATTTATGTTCATGGTGGATTATATCCTACTCATGCTTGTATTCGGTGTGAATTAATTTTAATGCATGTTTATGACTGTTGTCGCTCTCTCAGTTGGTCACTTCCCAGTCTTTTGCTAGCCTTCACCTGTACTAAGCGGGAATACTGCTTGTGCATCCAAACTCCTTAAACCCCAAAGTTGTTCCATATGAGTCCAGTATACCTTCCTATATGCGGTATCTACCTGTCGTTCCAAGTAAATTTGTATGTGCCAAACTCCAAACCTTCAAATGAAATTATGTTTTGTATGCTCAAGCAGCTCATGTTTCAACTAGGGCTGCCTATATCTTCCATGCTAGGTGGGTTATTCTCAAGAGGAGTGGACTCCGCTCCTAATTCACGAGAAAGGGCCGGTAACCTGGATGCCCAGTCCCATGATCCAAAAAGATCAAAGCAAATCAAAATAATTAAGCAAAACTCCCCTAGGGCTGTTGTTTGTTGGAGGCACTCGTTGTTTCGAGCAAGCCATGGATTGATGCTTGTTGGTGGTTGGGGGAGTATAAAACTTTACCATTCTGTTTGGGAACTGCCTATAATGCATGTAGTATGGAAGATACAGCCATCTCATAGTTGTTGCGTTAACAGTGAAAGTATGCCGCTCAAAATGTTATTCAATCTCTATTTTAAAATCGAGCTCTGGCACCTCTACAACTCCCTGCTTCCCTCTGCGAAGGGCCTATCTATTTACTTTTATGTTGAGTCATCACCCTTCTTATTAAAAAGCACCCGCTAGAGAGCACACTGTCATTTGCATTCATTATTGTTGGTTTATATTGGGTATGACTTGACTGGATCTCTTTTACCATGAATTACAATGTTTAGTCAGTCCTTGATCTTTAAAGGTGCTCTGCATTTATGTTTTGCGGTCTCAGAAAGGGCTAGCGAGATACCATTTTGTTATATCATGTTATGATTGTTTTGAGAAAGTGTTGTCATCCGAGTTTTATTATTATGGCTCGCTAGCTGATTATGTTATTGATATGAGTAATTGTGAGACCTAAGTGTTATTGTGAGTATCGTTAGTTCATAATATTTGCTGAAACTTGAATGCTGGCTTTTCATGTTTACAACAACAAGAGCAAACAAAGTTTGTAAAAGTTTTTCTTTATCACTTTCAGTTTATCAACTGAATTGCTTGAGGACAAGCAAAGGTTTAAGCTTGGGGGAGTTGATACATCTTCAACGTATCTACTTTTCCAAACACTTTTGCCCTTGTTTTGGACTCTAACTTGCATGATTTGAATGAAACTAACCCGGACTGACGCTGTTTTTAGCAGAACTGCCATGATGTTGTTTTATGCGTAGAAAAGAAAAGTTCTCGGAATGTCCTGAAAATCCACGGAGGCACTTTTTGGAATTAATAAGAATTTCTGGGTGAAAGAAATACACCAGGGGGCCCACAGATTGTCCACGAGACAGGGGGCGCCCCCCTAGGGCGCGCCCTCCTATCTCGTGGGCCCCCTGGACCTCCACCGACGTCAACTCCAACTCCATATATTTCATCTCGCGGAGAAAAAATCAGAGAGATAGTTTCATCGCGTTTTACGACACGAAGCCACCGCCAAGACCTAATCTCTCTCGGGAGGGCTGCTCTGGAGTCCGTTCGGGGCTCCAGAGAGGGGGATTCGTCGCCGTCGTCATCATCAACCATCCTCCATCACCAATTTCATGATGCTCACCGCCGTGCATGAGTAATTCCATCGTAGGCTTGCTGGACGGTGATGGGTTGGATGAGATTTACCATGTAATCAAGTCAGTTTTGTTAGGGTTTGATCCCTAGTATCCACTATGTTCTGAGATTGATGTTTCTATGACTTTGCTATGCTTAATGCTTGTCACTAGGGCCCGAGTGCCATGATTTCAGATCTGAACCTATTATGTTTTCATGAATATATGTGTGTTCTTGATCCTATCTTGCAAGTCTATAGTCACCTATTATGTGTTATGATCCGACAACCCTGAAGTGACAATAATCGGGATACTTCTCGGTGATGACCGTAGTTTGAGAAGTTCATGTATTCACTATGTGTTAATGCTTTGGTCCAGTTCTCTATTAAAAGGAGGCCTTAATATCCGTTAGTTTCCACTAGGACCCCGCTGCCATGGGAGGGTAGGACAAAAGATGTCATGCAAGTTCTTTTCCATAAGCACGTATGACTATTTACGGAATACATGCCTACATTACATTGATGAACTGGAACTAGTTCTGTGTCACCTTATGTTATAGCTATTACATGAGGAATCGCATCCGGCATAATTATCCATCACCGGTCCATTGCCTACGAGCTTTTCATATATTGTTCTCCGCTTATTTACCTTCCCGTTGCTATTGTTACAATTACTACAAAAACCCAAAAACATTCATCTTTACTATTGCCACCGTTACCTTTATTATCATACCACTTTTGCTACTAAACACTTTGCTGCAGATACTAAGTTATCCAGGTGTGGTTGAATTGACAACTCAACTGCTAATACTCAAGAATATTCTTTGGCTCCCCTTGTGTCGAATCAATAAATTTGGGTTGTACTTCACCCTCGAAAGCTGTTGCGATCCCCTACACTTGTGGGTTATCATGCCTCAACCAATCCACCCAGATGTGTATTAATGTTGCCACCTTAATGTTATCCATGATTAAAATAACTCTCAACTTCCATGTGTGAATCATGATCCAATCCCCGTCTACGAGCATGGCTAAGCAATAATAAGCATCACGTATATTCCCGGGGTGATCAAAAGGTATTAGGTTCCTACCTCAAACACTACAACGAAAAGCACATGTTCCCAATCCTACTCGTGCAAATATTTGAGGGCAATACTAATGCATAGTAAAAATTGGGTATAAAAGAGTATGATCAAAGTGTAACTTGCCTTGCTGACGATCTGCAAACTCCAGAGATTCGTAGTAACAAGCTTCACACTCCGGGTAATCTAGCATAGACAAACAATAGCATACATAGGCAATCACTCAAACGAAACACGAGAAAAACCGAGAAAAGATCCAAATCGAACACGAAACAAGAAAATGGCTTAAACTAACAAAAGTCAAAACCTAACAGTCATATTAACATGTCAATTAGATCTTAGCAGTAGGTACAAGTGATTATCTATGATTTGCAAAAAGATTCAACTCAAAAGGAGCAACAAAACTCAAAATACAAACGAAACAAGGTCGTTTACTAATCTGGACTAAACGCAAATTTTACAGTACCAAAGTCATGTTCAAGTTGATTAAATGGACAGACAGAACGATACGAAGATTTAGGCGCTGGTTTCATCTAATTTGGATAAACGAGTAAAAAGTTATGCTAGCTTAAAGATCAGGGGCTAAATCGCGATAAAAATAATCACAGATAGGTCCCTGGCCGAAAATAAACTAAAAAGACTATCGAACGAATGTTTGCTGTCAGAACTAATCCGGCGAAAAGCATACGTTAAAACGAACGAACGGACAAACGTCCGTTAAATAAATAAACCGAACGAACCGATCTAAAAAAAGTAACGAACCGGCGAACCGGAGTGTTTTTCTACCGGTTTCGATGATGGCGACATCCGGCGGTGAGGCGGGGCTTCGACGAGGCGGCGCGGCAAGGGGGCGTTGGCGGGCGGCGGCATAGCAGCAGCAGCAGCAGGCGCCGGCTCGGGATGGGGTGGAGAGGGGTGGCGGCGGCTTGGCGTGGGGAGGGGGCTGACCCGGGGTGGAGTCCGGCTTGGACTCCTCCTAGGCATCCGTGCCGAGCACGGCGGCACGCGGGAGGAAGACGGTGGGGCGAGGCAGCTGCGGCCCGGCTCGGCTGGGCCTTTTGCCCAGTCGGGCGAAGGAACTTTAAAAAAATCGCCCGAAGAAAAAATTCCTAATAAAATATAAGAAAAATTATAAAAATGCCAAAAAACAATTTTCGCCATCTAAATAAAATATTTAGAACAAAGTGAACATTTTTTTGGCCTAAAAGTGCAATTTTCAAAAATGCATATTTTCTAATTCAAATAAAATAGCAAATAAATACCAAATAAAACATAATTTGATTTTAAAATTCTTTCTCCAATATTTCTTTCAATTTGAACAAGTCATATTATCTTCTCTCATTTATTTTCAATATTGGAAATAATTGGAGAGAAAAATAATAAAATCAAATCGATCCTTTCTTCAAATTTGAAATAAATTCAAACTTGAATTTTGTGAAACCTCCATCTCTCCTTGGGTCCTTGAGTTGCTTAAGATTTCTAGGATCTCAACCAAATGCAAGAATAAATATGATATGCATATGATGATCTATGTATAACATCCAAATTGAAAATTAGGATGTTACAGCTCCTCAAAAACCTTATCACCCTTCTCCCATACAGGACTCGGAGTGGAAGGGTTTCGGAGGTCTACTGTCCCGACCTGCAATGCACGTTAAAAGCCAGGCCGGGGAAGAACCTAGCAGTAGCTCAGTGTTTGGAACTCAGTGGCGAGAGGAAGATGATATTTTGATGTGTCTCTCTGGAGAGGAGCGACCTCTCTTTATAGCCACAGGAGAAGGAGTCGAACGGGCAGTGACGGGAGGTGAAACGAAGAGAGGGAGACGAAGCGAACAACCAACAGCCGAAGGGATGCACCGTTCGCATTCAATATCCACTATAGCAAAAACTTTCAGCTTCCATGTGACCTTTTGTATACCATTCGTGCACAGCAAAAATTTAGACAATGGCTTGGTTCATTCCCGCAACCCGCGGTGCGTCGTGACGAGCCATGGTGTGGCGAGGCAGGCGGCGGAGGAGGAGCGCATGTGAATGTCTCTCTTGTTCTCATGCTCATACATGTGGGGAAACATCCTCCCTTATAAGGAGGTCCAACTCCTACCAAACTAGTAATGTGGGACTAAATTTTACTCCCACCTCTTGCCTTGCACGAATGAGCTAAGTGGGCCTCTAAGATTTATTAGGAATTCTGAAATGGCTACTGGGCTGGCCCAAAATAGACCAAATTTCAGCAATCCCCCACCAGATCCAGAGGCACACAAAATTTGCCTTTAATTCCAAAACACTATTTTATATACCGGTACTACAGTGGAGACTGTTAAGTTGAACTTCCACCTAGAACTCTATGCTACACTAGTAAGCAACTCGAAAAGTGGACTAGGCCTTGAACTGCAAGTTTTCTGCGAATCTAACTTCACACAAAGCCTTGACCAATACTAGGCTACAGTGGGACTTCCCCGTGGGTAGAGCTTACGCGTCATACTCCGAGGCCTTTCATGAGTTTACTAGAGAGCACTCTACTCTCATAGATTGCGACGTTTAACAATCAGACTCATATAGGTGTGTTCTTCAAAAGATGATCCGCAGGACAATATATCTGCTTAAATAAGCCACTTAGAACACATTAAGATATACATCAACTTGCCATGCATATTAGGAGAGTATTGCATCTTCATGGAGTGGTATTATTATTGTAAGGATGCTCTCGTCTCCGTTGACCAACAACTTGTCTTTCACATCTAATTCACGGGATCTCCGATCACATAGAGTAGGTTACCACTGTGAACAACTCATATTGTGGGTCTCATACCCATCGCCTTTCATGCATTATCTATCACATTACGTGATAGACCCTTAGTAAAAGGATCTGCCAGATTTTTAGACTTTTGCATATAACCCAATGCAATAACTCTTGAGTTTCTCATTTTCCTGGCAGACTTTAACCTTCTCTAAACATGTCTTGATGACTTCATGTTATTCTTTGAGATGCTCACTTTCATGATCACAATTTGATTGTTGCGGTTCAAAAGGATACCCAGTATAGGTTTCTCAACTACCGATAAGTCATTCAAAAGCCGACGAAGCCAATCTGCTTCGACCGTAGTTGTATCTAGTGCTGTGAGTTCCACTTCCATTGTTGACCTCATTAAGATGGTCTGCTTGCAAGACTTCCAAGAAATAGCGCCACCTCCATGAGAGAATACATATTTTCTCTTGGCCTTTGTCTCATCAGCATCTGAGATCCAGTTTAAATCACTATACCCTTCAAGCACCTTTGGGTACGCAGTGTAGTGAATTCCATAATTCGTAGTGCCTTTCAAATAACGCATAACTCTCTCTAGAGCTTTCCAATGATCATCTCCTGGCTTTGAAACAAAAATTGGCTCAGTTTGCTAACCACAAAAGAGATTTCAGGTCTTGTAGCACTAGCTAAATACATAAATGAGCCAATAATCTGATAATATTTCAATTGATCTCTTGAAGCATCATGCTAGCATCATATGGTGTTGGAGAGGGCTTGTAGTCACTATAGACAAAGCGACTCAAGATCTTTTCCACATAGTGACATTGAAGCAATGTAATCCCACCATCATCATCATCTCTCAATAGCTTGATGTTTAGAATAACATCCACTACTCCTAAATTCTTCATCTCAAAACAACGAGATAGGAAATCCTTAACCTCCTTAATAACATTCAGATTTGTTCCGAAAATCAATATGCCATCAACATATAAGCAAAGGATAACCTCCTCGCCCCCACCATGGTGACAGTACACACATTTATTAGCTTCCTTTAGAACAAAGCCTGCAACTGCTAAAGTTCTTTCAAACTTCTCATGCCACTTCTTAGGTGCTTGCTTAAGTCCATACAAAGACTTCAATAATTTGCACACCTTTCCTTCCTGACCGTACACTATAAACCCATCTGGTTGTTCCATGTAAATTTCCTCATCCAACTCTCCATTTAAGAAAGTAGTCTTAACATCCATTTGATGGACGAGAAGACCATGTGAGGCAACTAATGAAAGTAGTACTTGAATAGTGATCAATCGAGCCACAAGTGAGTAAGTGCCAAAGAAGTCTTCACCTTCCTTTTGGATATGACCCTTGGCCAGGAGTCGTGCCTTGTACTTATCAAACGTAAGCTTCTTCTTGAATACCCATTTGCACCCTATAGGGTTGCACCCATAAGGACGATCAATGATATCCCAAGTTTCATTTGCCAAGATGGAATCCATCTCACTACGGATCGCTTCCTTCGAGTAGTCAACATCTTCAGATGCATAGGCCTCTGAAATAGATCTGGGAGTGTCATCTATGAGATACACAAGAAAATCATCACGACGGGACTTTGTAGTCATATGTCTCTTGCTCCTTTTAGGAGTCTCATAATTGTCCTCCACAGGATCTTCAAGATGTTGCATCGGAATGGTAGGTTCAGAGATTGCAACTACATCTCGACTTGATGAACATGGCAACTCCTGATTTGATGAGCTACCCATGTCCTTCATGGGAAAGATGTCTTCAAAGAAAGTTGCATCATTTGACTCCATAATTGTACCAACATGCATGTCTGATACCTCAAATTTTACAATCAAGAATCTATAACCAATGCTATGAAAAGCATACCCAAGGAAAATACAATCCACACTTTTTGGTCCAAGCTTGCGCTCCTTTGGAATTGGCACATTGACTTTCCCCAAGCAGCCCCAAGTTCGTAGGTAAGAGAGTTTTAACCTTTTATTCTTCCATTCCTTGAATCAAGTTATCTCTTTGTTCCTTGAGAGAACTCGGTTTAGGACATGACATGAATTCAATATCGTCTCCCCACCATGCCTTGGAGAGACTCAATGTGTCTAACATGGTGTTAACCAAATCAGTTAGAGTATGGTTCTTTCTTTAGGCTACTCCATTTGACTGAGGTGAATAGGGAGGCGTCCTCTCATGGATTATACGATGTTCCACACAAAAAGAATCAAATTCATTGGAAAAATACTCTCCACCATGATCAGACCTAAGCCTCTTGATTTTACGATCAAGTTGGTTTTCCACTTCAGTTTTATAGAGTTCAAATCCTTGTCTTTTGATTTCAAAAGATACACATGACAATATCTAGTGGAGTCCTCAATTAACGTCATGAAACATATTTCCCACCTTTTGTCAAAACACCATTCATTTCACAAAGATCTGAATGTACTAGCTCTAGTGGTGCAAGATTTCTTGTTTCTGCAGTTGTGCGAGACATACGAGGTTGCTTAGCTTGCACACAAACTTGACACTTAGATCCCTTGACAGTGTTGAAATTAGGGATTAAGTTCAACTTGGCTAGTCGAGTCATGCAACCAAAGTTAATATGACACGGACATGAATGTCAGACGTTTGATTCAGTATTGTTGCAAACATGATTACCAACTTTATTGCAAACATCTGACAAGGATAGACGGAACAAGCCTCCTAATTCATATCCATTACCAACAAAAGTTCCATACTTGGATATTACAAATTTATTCAACTCGGAGACAAGCTTGTAGCCATCTCTATACAAAAGAGATCCGCTAAAAAGATTTTTATTGACGGAGGGGACATAATGCATGTTATTCAGCCGCACGATCTTCCCGGAAGTAAGCTTCAGATTGACCATGCCAACACCACGAACAGAAGCACTTGAACCATTGCCCATCAGCATGGTGGAAGTCCCTGCAGTCTGATAAGAAGTAAACATGGAAATATCACTGCATACATGTACATTAGCACATGTGTCAATCAACCAATCAGGAGAATGGCATAATGAACGAATAGTGGGAAATATACCATACCCAGCATCCTTCATGTCAATGTCACCAATGACAACATTAGCAGTCTTGCCGCCTTTCCCATGTTGACGCTGAAGGAAATATGCCCTAGAGGCAATAATAAAGTTATTATTTATTTCCTTATATCATGATAAATGTTTATTATTCATGCTAGAATTGTATTAACCAGAAACATAATACATGTGTGAATACATAGACAAACATAGTGTCACTAGTATGCCTCTACTTGACTAGCTCGTTAATCAAAGATGGTTATGTTTCCTAACCATAGTCATGAGTTGTCATTTGATTAACGGGATCACATCATTAGGAGAATAATGTGATTGACATGACCCATTCCGTTAGCTTAGCACTTGATCGTTTAGTATGTTGCTATTGCTTTCTTCATGACTTATACATGTTCCTACAACTATGCGATTATGCAACTCCCATTTATCGGAGGAACACTTTGTGTGCTACCAAACGTCACAATGTAAATGGGTGATTATAAAGGAGCTCTAGAGGTGTCTCCAAAGGTACATGTTGAGTTGGCGTATTTCGAGTTTAGGTTTTGTCACTCCGACTGTCGGAGAGGTATCTCTCGGCCCTCTCACTAATGCACATCACTATAAGCCTTGTAAGCAAAGTAGCTAATGAGTTAGTTACGGAATGATGCATTACGTAACGAGTAAAGAGACTTGCCAGTAACGAGATTGAACTAGGTATTGGATACCGACGATCGAATCTCGAGCAAGTAACATACCGATGACAAACGGAACAACGTATGTTGTTATGCGGTTTGACCGATAAAGATCTTCGTAGAATATGTAGGAGCCAATATGAGCATCCAGGTTCCGCTATTAGTTATTGACCGGAAACTGTTCTAGGTCATGTCTACATAGTTCTCAAACCCGTAGGGTCCGCACGCTTAACGTTAGGATGATAGTTATATTATGAGTTTATAGCTTTTGATGTACCGAAGGTTGTTCGGAATCCCGGATGTGATCACGGACATGACGAGGAGTCTCAAAATGGTTGAGACATAAAGTTGATATATTGGAAGCCTATATTTGGATATCGGAATCATTCCGGGTGAAATCAGGATTTTACCGGAGTACCGGGGGGTTACAGGAACCCCCCGGGGGTTAATGGGACTACATGGGCCCTAAGGGAGAAGAGGAGGGCCAGCCAGGGCAAGCCGCGCGCCCCCTCCCCTAGTCCGAATAGGACAAGGAAGGGGGTGGGCGGCGCCCCCCTTTCCTCTTTCCCCTTCCCCCTTCCTTCTCCGACAAGGCAAGAGGGGGGAGTCCTACTCCCGGTGGGAGTAAGACTCCTCCAGGCGCACCCCTAGGGGCCGGTCGCACCTCCCTCCTCTCTCCTTTATATACGGGGGCAGGGGGCACCCCATAACACACAAGTTGATCTTCGTGGTCGTTCCTTAGCCGTGTGCGGTGCCCCCCTCCACCATATTCCACCTCGGTCATATAGTAGCGGTGCTTAGGCGAAGCCCTGCGTCGGTAGAATATCATCACCGTCACCACGCCATCGTGGTGACAGAACTCTTCCCCGACACCCTGCTGGATCGGAGTCCGGGGATCGTCATCGAGCTGAACGTGTGATGAACTCGGAGGTGCCATACGTTCGGTACTTGGATCGGACGGATCGTGAAGACATATGACTACATCAACCACGTTGTTCTAACACTTCCGCTTTCGGTCTATGAGGGTACGTGGACAACACTCTCCCTTCTCGTTGCTATGCATCACCATGATCTTGCGTGTGCGTAGGAATTTTTTTGAAATTACTACGTTCCCCAACAGTGGCATCTGAGCCTGGTTTTATGCGTAGATGTCATATGCGCGAGTAGAACACAAGTGAGTTGTGGGCGATACAAGTCATACCGCTTACCAGCATGTCATACTTTGGTTCAGCGGTATTGTGAGATGAAGCGGCCCGGACCGACATTACGCGTACGCTTACGCAATACTGGTTTCACCGTTACGAGCACTCGTTGCTTAAAGGTGACTGGCGGGTGTCTGTCTCTCTCACTTTATTTGAACCGAGTGTGGCTACGCCCGGTCCTTGCGAAGGTTAAAACAGCACTAACTTGACGAACTATCGTTGTGGTTTTGATGCGTAGGTAAGAACGGTTCTTGCTCAGCCCGTAGCAGCCACGTAAAATTTGCAACAACAAAGTAGAGGACGTCTAACTTGTTTTTGCAGGGCATGTTGTGATGTGATATGGTCAAGACGTGATGCTACATTTTACTGTATGAGATGGTCATGTTTTATAATTGAAGTTATCGGCAACTGGCAGGAGCCATATAGTTGTCGCTTTATTGTATGAAATGCAAACGCCCTGTAATTGCTTTACTTTATCACCTAGCGGTAGCGATAGTCGTAGAAGCAATAGATGGCGTAACGACAACGATGCTACGATGGAGATCAAGCTGTCGCACCGGTGACGATGGTGATCACGACGGTGCTTCGGAGATGGAGATCACAAGCACAAGATGATGATGGCCATATCATATCACTTATATTGATTGCATGTGATGTTTATCCTTTATACATCTTATCTTGCTTTGATTGACGGTAGCATTTTAAGATGATCTCTCACTAAATTATCAAGAAGTGTTCTCCCTGAGTATGCACCGTTGCGAAAGTTCTTCGTGCTGAGACACCACGTGATGATCGGGTGTGATAGGCTCTACGTTCAAATACAACGGGTGCAAAACAGTTGCACACGCGGAATACTCAGGTTAAACTTGACTAGCCTAGCATATACAGATATGGCCTCGAAACACAGAGACCGAAAGGTCGAACGTGAATCATATAGTAGATATGATCAACATAGTGATGTTCACCATTAAAACTACTCCATCTCACGTGATGATTGGACATGGTTTAGTTGATCTGGATCACGTGATCACTTAGATGACTAGAGAGATGTCTGTCTAAGTGGGGGTTCTTAAGTAATATGATTAATTGAACTTAAATTTATCATGAACTTAGTACCTGGTAGTATTTTGCTTGTCTATGTTTGTTGTAGATAGATGGCTCGTGCTGTTGTTCCGTTGAATTTTAATGCGTTCCTTGAGAAAGCTAAGTTGAAAGATGATGGTAGCAATTACACAGACTGGGTCCATAACCTGAGGATTATCCTCATTGCTGCACAGAAGAATTACGTCCTGGAAGCACCGCTGGGTGCCAGGCCTGCTGCAGATGCAACTGACGACGTTAAGAACGTCTGGCAGAGCAAAGCTGATAACTACTCGATAGTTCAGTGTGCCATGCTTTACGGCTTGGAACCTGGTCTTCAACGACGTTTTGAACGTCATGGAGCATATGAGATGTTCCAGGGGTTGAAGTTAATATTTCAAGCAAATGCCCGAATTGAGAGATATGAAGTCTCCAATAAGTTCTATAGCTGTAAGATGGAGGAGAATAGTTCTGTCAATGAACATATACTCAAAATGTCTGGGTATAATAATCACTTGATTCAACTGGGAGTTAATCTTCCTGATGATAGTGTCATTGACAGAATTCTCCAATCACTGCCACCAAGCTACAAGAGCTTCATGATGAACTATAATATGCAAGGGATGGACAAGACTATTCCTGAGCTCTTCACAATGCTAAAGGCTACGGAGGTAGAAATCAAGAAGGAGCATCAAGTGTTGATGGTCAATAAGACCACCAGTTTCAAGAAAAAGGGCAAAGGGAAGAAGAAGTGGAACTTCAAGAAGAACAACAAACAAGTTGATGCTCAAGAGAAGAAACCCAAGTCTGGACCTAAGCCTGAGACTGAATGCTTCTACTGCAAGCAGACTGGACACTGGAAGCGGAACTGCCCCAAGTATTTGGCGGATAAGAAGGATGGCAAAGTGAACAAAGGTATATCTGATATACATGCTATTGATGTGTACCTTACTAATGCTCGCAGTAGCACCTGGGTATTTGATACTGGTTCTGTTGCTAATATTTGCAACTCGAAACAGGGACTACGGATTAAGCGAAGATTGGCTAAGGACGAGGTGACGATGCGCGTGGGAAATGGTTCCAAAGTCGATGTGATCGCAGTCAGCATGCTACCTCTACATCTACCATCGGGATTAGTTTTAGACCTGAATAATTGTTATTTGGTGCCAGCGTTAAGCATGAACATTATATCTGGATCTTGTTTGATGCGAGACGGTTATTCATTTAAGTTAGAGAATAATGGTTGTTCTATTTATATGAGTAATATCTTTTATGGTCATGCACCCTTGAAGAGTGGTCTATTTTTATTGAATCTCAATAGTAGTGATACACATATTCATAATGTTGAAGCCAAAAGATGCAGAGTTGATAATGATAGTGCAACTTATTTGTGGCACTGCCGTTTAGGTCATATCGGTGTAAAGCGCATGAAGAAACTCCATACTGATGGACTTCTGGCATCACTTGATTATGAATCACTTGGTACTTGCGAACCGTGCCTCATGGGCAAGATGACTAAAACGCCATTCTCCGGAACTATGGAGCGAGCAACTATTTTATTGGAAATCATACATACTGATGTATGTGGTCTAATGAATATTGAAGCTCGCGGCGGGTATCATTATTTTCTCACCTTCACAGATGATTTGAGCAGATATGGGTATATCTACTTGATGAAACACAAGTCTGAAACATTTGAAAAGTTCAAAGAATTTCAGAGTGAAGTGGAAAATCATCGTAACAAGAAAATAAAATTTCTACGATCTGATCATGGAGGAGAATATTTGAGTTACGAGTTTGGTTTACATTTGGAACAATGTGGAATAGTTTCGCAACTCACGCCACCCGGAACACCACAACGAAATGGTGTGTCCGAACATTGTAATCGTACTTTACTCGATATGGTGCGATCTATGATGTCTCTTACTGATTTACCGCTATCGTTTTGGGGTTATGCTTTAGAGATGGCTGCATTCACGTTAAATAGGGCACCATCAAAATCCGTTGAGACGACGCCTTATGAACTATGGTTTGGCAAGAAACCAAAGTTGTCGTTTCTTAAAGTTTGGGGATGCGATGCTTATGTGAAGAAACTTCAACCAGATAAGCTCGAACCCAAATCGGAGAAATGTGTCTTCATAGGATACCCAGAAGAGACTATTGGGTACACGTTCTATCATAGATCTGAGGGCAAGATTTTTGTTGCTAAATTTGGATCGTTTCTAGAGAAAGAGTTTCTCTTGAAAGAAGTGAGTGGGAGGAAAGTAGAACTTGATGAGGTAACTGTACCTGCTCCCTTATTGGAACGTAGTTCATCACAAGAACCGGTTCCTGTGACAACTACACCAATCAGTGAGGAAGCTAATGATATTGATCATGAAACTTTAGATCAAGTTACTACTGAACCTCGTAGGTCTACCAGAGTAAGATCCGCACCAGAGTGGTACGGCAATCCTATTCTAGAAGTCATGTTACTTGACCATGGCGAACCTACGAACTATGAGGAAGCGATGATGAGCCCAGATTCTGCAAAATGGTTTGAGGCCATGAAATCTGAGATGGGATCCATGTATGAAAACAAAGTATGGACTTTGGTTGACTTGCCCGATGATCGGCAAGCCATCAAAAATAAATGGATCTTCAAGAAGAAGACTGACGCTGATGGTAATGTAACTGTCTACAAAGCTCGACTTGTTGCGAAAGGTTTTCGACAAGTTCAAGGAGTTGACTACGATGAGACTTTGTCACCCGTAATGATGCTTAAGTCTGTCTAAATCATGTTAGCAATTGCCGCATTTTATGATTATGAACTTTGGCAAATGGATGTCAAAACTGCATTCCTGAATGGATTTCTGGAAGAAGAGTTGTATATGATGCAACCAGAAGGTTTTGTCGATCCAAAAGGTGCTAACAAAGTGTGCAACCTCCAGCGATCCATTTATGGACTGGTGCAAGCATCTCGGAGTTGGAATAAATGCTTTGATAGTGTTATCAAAGCATATGGTTTTATACAGACTTTTGGAGAAGCCTGTATTTACAAGAAAGTGAGTGGGAGCTCTGTAGCATTTCTGATATTATATGTAGATGACATATTGTTAATTGGAAATGATATAGAATTTCTGGATAGCATAAAGAGATACTTGAATAAAAGTTTTTCAATGAAAGACCTCGGTGAAGCTGCTTACATATTGGGCATCAAGATCTATAGAGATAGATCAAGACGCTTAATTGGACTTTCACAAAGCACATACCTTGATAAAGTTTTGAAAAAGTTCAAAATGGATCAGGCAAAGAAAGGGTTCTTGCCTGTATTACAAGGTGTGAAGTTGAGTCAGACTCAATGCCCGACCACAACAGAAGATAGAGAGAAAATGAAAGATGCTCCCTATGCTTCAGCCATAGGCTCTATCATGTATGCAATCCTGTGTACTAGACCTGATGTATGCTTAGCAATAAGTTTAGCAGGGAGGTACCAAAGTAATCCAGGAGTGGATCACTGGACAGCGGTCAAGAATATCCTGAAATACCTGAAAAGGACTAAGGATATGTTTCTCGTTTATGGAGGTGACAAAGAGCTAGTCATAAATGGTTACGTCGATGCAAGCTTTGACACTGATCCGGACGATTCTAAATCGCAAACCGGATACGTGTTTATATTGAACGGTGGAGCTGTCAGTTGGTGCAGTTCTAAACAAAGCGTCATGGCGGGATCTACATGCGAAGCGGAGTACATAGCTGCTTCAGAAGCAGCAAATGAAGGAGTCTGGATGAAGGAGTTCATTTCCGATCTAGGTGTCATACCTAGTGCATCGGGACCAATGAAGATCTTCTGTGACAATACTGGTGCAATTGCCTTGGCAAAGGAATCCAGATTTCACAAGAGGACCAAGCATATCAAAAGACGCTTCAATTCCATCCGGGACCAAGTCCAGGTGGGAGACATAGAGATTTGCAAGATACATACGGATCTGAATGTTGCAGACCCGTTGACTAAGCCTCTTCCATGAGCAAAACATGATCAGCACCAAGACTCCATGGGCGTTAGAATCATTACTGTGTAATCTAGATTATTGACTCTAGTGCAAGTGGGAGACTGAAGGAAATATGCCCTAGAGGCAATAATAAAGTTCTTATTTATTTCCTTATATCATGATAAATGTTTATTATTCATGCTAGAATTGTATTAACCGGAAACATAATACATGTGTGAATACATAGACAAACATAGTGTCACTAGTATGCCTCTACTTGACTAGCTCGTTAGTCAAAGATGGTTATGTTTCCAAACCATAGACATGAGTTATCATTTGATTAACGGGATCACATCATTAGGAGAATAATGTGATTGACATGACCCATTCCGTTAGCTTAGCACTTGATCGTTTAGTATGTTACTATTGCTTTCTTCATGACTCATACATGTTCCTACAACTATGAGATTATGCAACTCCCGTTTACCGGAGGAACATTTTGTGTGCTACCAAACGTCACAACGTAACTGGGTGATTATAAAGGAGCTCTACAGGTGTCTCCAAAGGTACATGTTGAGTTGGCGTATTTCGAGATTAGGTTTTGTCACTCCGATTGTCGGAGAGGTATCTCTAGGCCCTCTCGGTAATGCACATCACTATAAGCCTTGCAAGCAATGTAGCTAATGAGTTAGTTACAGAATGATGCATTACGTAATGAGTAAAGAGACTTGCCGGTAACGAGATTGAACTAGGTATTGGATACCGACGATCGAATCTCGAGCAAGTAACATACCGATGACAAAGGGAACAATGTATGTTGTTATGCGGTTTGACCGATAAAGATCTTCGTAGAATATGTAGGAGCCAATATGAGCATCCAGGTTCCGCTATTGGTTATTGACCGGAAACTGTTCTAGGTCATGTCTACATAGTTCTCGAACCCGTAGGGTCCGCACGCTTAACGTTAGGATGACAGTTATATTATGAGTTTATAGTTTTTGATGTACCGAAGGTTGTTTGGAGTCCCGGATGTGATCACGGACATGACGAGGAGTCTCGAAATGGTTGAGACATAAAGATTTATATATTGGAAGCCTATATTTGGATATCAGAATCGTTCCGGGTGAAATCG
>NC_041385.1:675224306-675299693 GCF_002162155.2 Triticum dicoccoides | reverse complement strand
GGGGTTAATGGGCCTACATGGGCCCTAAGGGAGAAGAGGAGGGCCGGCCAGGGCAGGCCGCGCGCCACCTCCCCCCTAGTCCGAATAGGACAAGGAAGGGGGGGGGCGGCGCCCCCCTTTCCTCTTTCCCCCTTCCCCCTTCCTTCTCCGACAAGGCAAGAGGGGGGGAGTCCTACTCCCGGTGGGAGTAGGACTCCTCCAGGAGCACCCCTAGGGGCCGGCCGCACCTCCCCCCTCCCTCCTTTATATACGGGGGCAGGGGGCACCCCATAACACACAAGTTAATCTTCGTGATCGTTCCTTAGCCGTATGCGGTGCCCCCCTCCACCATATTCCACCTCGGTCATATCGTAGCGGTGCTTAGGCGAAGCCCTGCGTCGGTAGAACATCATCACCGTCACCACGCCGTCCTGCTGACGGAACTCTTCCCCGACACCCTGCTGGATCGGAGTCCGGGGATCATCATCGAGATGAACGTGTGCTGAACTCGGAGGTGCCGTACGTTCGGTACTTGGATCGGTCGGATCGTGAAGACGTACGACTACATCAACCGCATTGTTCTAACGCTTCCGCTTTCGGTCTACGAGGGTGCATGGACAACACTCTCCCTTCTCGTTGCTATGCATCACCATGATCTTGCGTGTGCGTAGGAATTTTTTGAAATTACTACGTTCCCCAACAGACGCTTGTCAGAACGGATGGCAACTAGGAGCCCAATGATCAGGATCTCCGCACACATGGTAAACTCCTTTGTTCTTATCAGTCTTCTTCTTGAAGTGGATGTGCTGCCAAGCCTTGTTCTTCCCATCAAACTTCCCTTTACCATAAAACTTGCCCTTGTTCTTGAACTTGTGGGGCTGGAAGTTTTTCTTCTGTACTAGATTGCCACTAGACCCTCCCTCAATACCTCGAGCACGTATGTCTTTCGCTCTCGCCTTCTCTTCCACATCAAGAGTACCAATGAGATCCTAAATGGAAAACTCCTGCCTCTTATGCTTCAGAGAGGTAGCAAAGTTCCTCCACGAGAGAGAAGCTTAGTGATGATGCCTCTGGTAACAAACTTGTCCCGTAACATACGATTGAAGTGCTCAAATTCTCTAGCAAATGAGTGTATCTCATGAACTTGCTCAACCACGGAGCGCTCATCAGTCATCCTGTAGTCATAGAATTGTTCCATGATATATAGCTTAGTGGCGGCATCTGAGACCCCCAAACTTGGCCTCGAGTGCGTCCCACATATCTTTGCCATTACCAATTGACGCATAATCATCAACTATGTTCTCACCAAAAACACTCAAGAGAGCAGCCTTAAACAAGGTATCAGTTTTTTGAAAAGCTTGTTCCTGCTGAGAATCAAGAACTCCTTCAGGTTTCCCAAGAGTGGCGTCATAGCAGCTCATGGTTTGAAACCATAGAACGGCTCTCACACGCCACCTCTTCTAGTGCACACCCTCAAACATAGGAGGCCTCATGGAAGCAGCAAAACCACTCGGGGTAAATTTCCTATGATAAATTTTTTGGATTATTAGAAATATGAGCAATTTACCATATTATTTTATTAACAAAAATAGTAGATAAAACATGACTATCATAGCGGAGATAAGACAAGTCATGCAATCGAACAGAGAGTATGCAAATGGCATTTGAAGTAGTGAATATGAACAGAACATATGTAGAACAGAAGTTAGGACAAGAAACTGTGGTAGGATATTAAAGTTTGTTCCTACTGAGAATCAAGAACCCCTTCAGGTTTCCCAAGAGTGGCATCATAGCAGCTCATGGTTTGAAACCATAAAACGTCTCTCACACACCACCTCTTATAGTGCACACCCTCAAACTTAGGAGGCCTCATGGAAGCAGCAAAACCACTCGGGGTAAATTGCCTATGATAAGGTTTTGGGGTTGTTGGAAATATGATCAATTTACAATATGATTTTATTAACAAAAATAGTACATAAAACATGACTATCATAGCAGAGATAAGACAAGTCATGCAATCCGACGGAGAGTATGCAAATGACATTTGAAGTAGTGAATATGAAACTGTGGCAGGATATTAAACAGAAAGAACGCGAAGACGTACAGAGCTGTGACAAAAGCATTGGTTTTGGTGTCGACGTCCTCACCGGCCATGTCGTGAATGTCTCTATTGTTCTCATGCTCATACATGTGGAGAAACATACTCCCTTATAAGAGCATCTCAGCCGGACTTGGCAAATCCGGCCCCTCAAACATTCGCGGACGCACCCGGGCACGCTCGCAGGCGCATCCGGACGGGCCCTCATATTTTGTTCTGTGCATCCACATATCTCAAATCTGGACTCTCCAATCCATGCAATTACATGCACGTCGATCATGCAACACAATGTCGCACATAAATAGATGTTGCCAAACTCAAGCACTGCTTCCTTAGTTGCCATTGTGGATCCACATGTGCTCCACAAGATCATTGAGTAGTTGTGTGTGCACCTGCTGGTCTCAAAGATTCTAATGCATCTGCGGAAAGTTCATAAGTTGAGCCGCATCTTGATCTCCCGGGATTTCAACTTGTTCTCCGGGTACTTCAAAATCATGGGTTTGGGCTACACCATCACCCTCATCCTCGACAATCATATTGTGCAGAATAACACAAAATGTCATCAGCTTCCACAAAGTTTCTGATTCCCACATCATTGCAGCGCTCCGCACAATTCCCCAACGAGCCTGAAGCACACCAAATTCCCTCTGCACGTCCTTCCTAGTCGCTTCCTGCATTGTTACAAAGTGGCTCTGTTTGTTGCCACGCGGCTCGGATATGGTCTTTACAAATGCTGCCCACAGAGGATAGATACCATAGGCAAGATAGTACCCCATGTTGTAGTCCCGGGCGTTGATGGTGTAGTTGCACTGCGGTGATTCCCATTTGCAAAGCCTCCTGAACACCGGAGATCGTTGAAGCACATTGATGTCGTTGTGAGAACCGGGCATTCTAAAGAAAGCGTGCCAGATCCATAAGTCATGTGATGCCACCGCTTCTAGTATGATGGTGGCCTCTCTGGTGTGACCTTGATACATTCCCCGCAGACCTTTGGGGTAGTTTTTCCATTGCCAATGCATGCAATCAATTGATCCGAGCATTCCTGGGAACCCCCTTGCCTCTCCAATAGCCAACAACTTCTCTGTGTCCTCTGCATTTGGTTCTTTGAGATACTCTGGTCCAAACACCTCAACCACGCGCGGAAATTTGATAGTAGTCTTCAGGCACGTGCTCTCCCCCATCATGATCATCTCACCAATGGCATCTGCAGCAGTACCAAATGCAAGCATCCTCAGAGCAGTCGTGCACTTTTGCTTGGCCGAGAAAAAGAATTGATCGCATCAATCCCTTCTCAGCTTGAAGTAGTCGTCGTGTGCCTCCATTCCCTCCACAATGCGCAAAAACAATGATTTCCACATGTGAAAACGGTGACAAAACCATGGATCATCCGGGAAAGAAGGTGTGGGAGCAAAGTAGTCATTGTGCAGTAGATTTTCTCTGGACACCCTGTACCGATTGATCAGTCTTCTCCCTTTGATTGAGCCCTGAAGTTGAGAATATTCTCCACTTGACGGTCCATTTCCTCTTGCATGCTCATGAGCATGCTCATGTCCATTTCTTCGTCCGAATCCGACGAATCAAAGAACTCATCTTGAAACATTTGGTCAAGCTCTGTCGGTCCATACTCCTCGTCCGATGAAGCATCGGAATCCATCATTTACCTACCAAAAATCACAACAATTCCGGTCCGTCAATGTGTCGAACACATCAAGCGCAAGGCAGAGCCGGAGAGTTGCTGGGCGTACCACGGTGGCGTCCGGGCCGGCAACGATGTCCCCCGAGGCGAGGGCGGGAGCGCTCTCCCGGAGCTGGCGGCGGAGAGCCTTGGAACGCCTGCGGAGCGGCCGCAGTGGCGGAGCTGCGAGCCGGACGACGCGGAGGGTGCCCCATATTTGGGCTAGATATGGGGTGTGTCGGTCAGTCCAGGCGTTTGAGGGCCGTTTGAGGGGCCCGTCTAGGTCCAAATATCGTGATCGGGCGGCCTGCCCGGGCGTTTGAGACGGGTTTGAGGGGTCCGGTTGTATATGCTCCAAGGAGGTCCAGCTCCTATCAAACTAGCAATGTGGGATTAACCCAGCTCTTGCCTTGCACGAATGGGCTAAATGGACCTCTAAAGTTTATTAGGAATTTTGAAATGCCTATTGGGTTGGTCCAAAATAAACCAAATTCTAGAAATCAATGGCACGCATCTCAAGTTCTAAACCTTTTCCTTCGGCACTCCTTCGTTAGAGCAACTCCAATGGGACGACCCATTTCGTCCGCTCGTGTCCGTTTGGTTCGCGCGGACAAAAACGACTGTCCAACGCTCGGACCCTTTTTCATTTCTTGTCTGTTTTGTGTACGCTCGGACCTATTTCGGTCTCAAATTTGGGTTGCATTTGGGTCCACGGCTGCGTGCTCCTCGTCCGCTCCGTCCGCTCCGTCCGCTGCATGCGAGGTATGGCCTACTTGTCACAGGCTCACTTCTCTGTCCTACTTTTCTCTGTACTGGCCCACCACCCACGTACCACATCTCGTCCCGCGTTGTGCTTCTCGCCGGCGCCCGGAGCTACTTCTCGCCGGCGCCCGGAGCTACTCCCCGCCCGGCGCCCGTCCCCCGTCCCTGCCGGAGCTACTCTGCCCGGGCCTTGCGTGCATACGAGCTAGCTAGCTGGCATTAGCCGCGCGCCTACGTGCACCACTGCGTGCATGCAAGCAAGCTAGCTAGCACGGGCCTGCGTGCACCGCTGCGTGCATGCAAGCGAGCTAGCTAGCTAGCAGCAGCCTGCCGCGCCGCGCCGCGCCGCGCGCCACCGCGCTCGCCCTGCATCGCCGCCGCACGCGCGTCGGCCACCTCGTGCTCGCCGAACCCCACACCGGCGAATCCTTTGCGGCGCATCCTCTCCGCAAGCCTCGCGCCAGACTCGGACCGCTCTGTGCCGTCGTCGCCAACGACGCTCTCGATCTCCTGGCCGACGGCCGCCTCGTGCTCCAGCCGCCGCGGGCTGTCCCTGGGTGCGGATGTGTCGAGCGCGTCGAAGAGGATCCAGTGGAAGTTGAAGCAGCCCGCGATGCGCGTGGCCAGGCTCGGCGAGTCCTGGTCGGCGTCCTCGTCGGTCACGGTGACCAGGCCGGTAGCCCCGCTCGCCATGCACCGCCGCGCTCGCGCTGCGTGGTGGCGGTTGGACGCGGACGAGGCAGGACGCGGGCACGGTGGCGCGCGCGGCAGGACGCGGACGCAGGCGCGGCGTGGTAGCAGGTGAGCGCGGGGTGCGCGGGCGGCGGACGCGGGCAAGGTAGGATGCGGGCGCGGCGTCGGGCGTGGCGGCGAGCACGGCAGGAGCACAAGCGCGGCTGCAGGCGCGTCAGAAGCATGGCGAGCGCGGCGGACCATCAGGTGTTTGATGAAATGTCGGGACATACATGTCCAAAATGGGTCATACATGTCCAAAATGGGTGTGCACCCCGTTGGGCACATCAGCTGATCCAAATACAAAAGCGGACACGGATTTCCGTTTTGCCGACCCAAACAGACAAAATGCGGGACAAAATCTTTGTCCGTTTGGGTCTGCCAGTTGGAGTTGCTCTTACTCCCTTTGGCGTAATATCCATACGAAAGCGTAAACGGTGGAATACGTGGACACAGCTTGAAACTGTAAACTTTTTTGTAAACTAAAGGGCAGCCGCTCCCTTCCATCGGCGGGCCTGGCGTCGGGGCGCGGGGCCACCGGTCGAGCGCGTCTCGGGGCGGCGGCAGCGGGATGACGGCGGCGGCGGCTTGGCCGTGGTGGCAGTGGCAGATTTCCAACTGCCTCCGCGTCTCCGCCCACATGCGAAGCCATTGCTACTCACCTCCGGACGGGCGAGGAAGAACGCGGGTACATCTGATACCCGCTAATTAGGCGCACTCTACAATCCTACGTTTAAGGTGAAGCTGGATTATTCTCTCTAATTTATTCGGTTTCCATCTTCTGCAGTGGTTGTAGTTTCGTAGGATTAGATGCCAAGTGAAAGAACTGCTTTCTCTCGGCGAAGTCCAACAAATTTCTGCAGTAAAATTGGTGCGTGTAACTCTACTTCTCCTGTACATTTTAACATGTGGATACAATACTGCTCTATCTGTAGTTCTATAGCCTGTGATTTGGTACAGTGTTTGGACCCTGTGACAACAAACTCGTGCAAACTGAATGTTGGTTAGTCACAGTATGATAGTGGAAATTCCCATCATACTCATCCGCAGCTTGCCACAACTGAAAGTGTTTTTTCGATCCCAGGGCACGGGTCGCCTCCAAACTTGGCAGGCCGTACCGGAATTGCGCACTTCCTTCTGCCTAGGCAAGCCTGAAAGGGTAAAACAAGCACCCAAGTTTTTAGGATTGCAGTGGTAATAGGATAGTGCATTATGATATCAACATGCAACTTCTGGAAAGGCAGAGGGTCTTACATCCTTTACGACAAACTCCGTCGTCTCTGCGTGGCAACTCCCGAGGCAGCTCCTGCTGGAGCTTCTGCAGTCCTCGACCGGATTTCCGTAGCTCGCAAACTCAATGTCCGTGATGCGTTTGCCTTGCTGACACCGGAGTCGAACTGCTGGGTGCTTTCTGCGTGACAACAGTGACGGGGTAGATAACTCATTCACACTACTGTATACTCTGGTAACTGAAACTGTGTTCACAGTTATCTGTAGCGGATCACCACCAATTTCCTCCATGAGGACGAGGGTGTTCTCTCTAGGCTTCATAAAGTATTGTGGTATGTGGTACCTTCAGAAAAGGAAGCAAATGAGACATCAATTGTTGTTCAATGTTCGTCATACGAGTTCAAGAAAGGAATTTGTGTCACTAGTAGGAACTAGTTGTAGTACTGACAAGGACTGGGATGGCTGTCCGCTAGGGGTTTTGAAGGAGGCCCAATACCGTCCGATGCTCTCTCCATTGACCCACACCTCACCCTTGCCCATACTACTGAGGTTCAGCGTGACTGGGTCATTCCCCCATGGTGTGTCAAATGTCGTCTGCACCAAACGACAACAATTTCCCGAAGCTGTCGGTTACTATCACTGTGGAATGAACATGTAACTGAAGTCTGTCAGGATTCAAGGCTTATGTACATTTGATGTACCTTGTACCAGATAAGTGGAAGGTGCATGGACTTATTGATGGCAGTCCATTGAGCACGAGATGATCCTTCCCGCGTGTATATATGGTTCATTTCTCCAGATAAGCCAATCTGCACAAACGTAATTGCTTGAAAATTTGAATCTGAGACTGATCTATCGATTCAGAATCAGTGTTGACCTGGATTTACTTGGTGTTTCCACAGCTCATTATTCAGAGAACGTGATTTGTGGTGTCCTTGTTGTATGCTCACTTTACGAACTCCGAAGATTCTTCGCTCCATGTATGCCCCCGAGTCCTTTACTTGTTAGATGAAAAGTCAATTTGTTACAAACAGTAGGTAACGTGCTTTTCTAAATCTCTTTGTTGTGCTTAATTTCTATTAATGCTTATTATGTAGAGTCAAATGAGTATCTTCTTTTGGGGCCCACTAGCACAGCTTGGGTGGTGCGTATTGTTGACACAAACAAAAAAATCGTTGCACTTAATTTCCAGTTAAGGAACAAACAACAATGATTTTTTAGTGAACCTCTTTCTTGGTTAAGCTGACTTGTCCATATGTTGAAATATCTGTCAGGGATTTATGTATATTTATGTTTGTTAAAATTGTGTTCAGCATTTTATTCATATAAGCTGTAAAATCTGAATAACAGAATTGGCATTTTATACACATAAGCATTTTATTCAACACAAACCATTGCTCTGCTGACGAATTTATTGCACTGCAATTTGGATCACACCTCATATTCTCCTTGATTTTATGTTTTTATTATTGTCATTGTCTTCGTATTTGAGCCTATACAGTTAAATAAAAGTCATACCGGTGATCCAACCATGACACTAAGCAGTGAAATGGAGTTTTGTCCTTCCCTTAGTGTAATAGGTGTCTTGAGAACAATATTTCTAGGTCCATCGTGACTCCCATGCACAGTACCTAATCACATATGGAAGAAGATAACAAACATAGTAGATACATAAGTGGGTAATAGTTGAAGAATTTTCAATTTTGCATATTCAGTTGGTGCTTTCTATAAATTGCACTGAGATAGTATTATTGTACTTACCTGCATAATCATTGTTGATGTAAGCATGTAAAACATGGGCTTGTGACTCCACATTAAGCACTAGCTGGCTATTCCCACTTGATCTATAATCATATCTGCATGATTTCCATTATTTTATTATTAATGTGGGCAGGATGAGGTATTAAAAAATGATGTAAATATTAAACCATTAAACAAGCTGGAGCTCATCCATCTTACCTAGTAAGGTACCAGAGATAATCTGTCTCATCTTTTGTAGTTGAGAGATGTTCAAAAAATCGATTTCCAATGTGTGTACTGTTGTTTATCGCCAGAGGAATCGGTTCTTTGAATACTTTCCAGCTATCAACATTGTTCAGAGACTGGACTGCTTGTGCTGTTCTTAAACCATGCTGTGCATTTATCTGCCAAAAGTAAAACTGATAAACGAAGCACTCCCTTGAGGTCTTCAATCGCTGAAGAATTGAAGGTAACTGGCTCACCTTGGCTGTTTCAAATACTACCCTCCTGCAACTTGAGAGGATACTTATTGATTTAGGAGCTAGCTGGAATGATGCTTCACCAAATTGGATATTTGATGCTTTATGCTTGTCCAAGTTCACTAGGAAAGCCACACAGTTGGACTCGGTTTTAAAAACATGCCCCTGTAGTATGCCAAAAGTTAGCCCCATAAATCAATGGAATTTTACTGAAAATAAAGTACACCTAGTTTCGTTTCACTCTGCACACAAATTCACCTCTTGTTGCTCACCAAATGAGTAATTAGAATATGCTCCTGAAAGTAGTGGTTCTTCAGATTGCTTGATTGCAGCATGCAATTCTCTGAGATGAGACCATGTCGATTGCCATATTAAACCTGGATGTATGCTTGGTAGTTCAAACATCATATGTATATACTAATCAATTATCGTTCCAAATTAGAGTGTTCTCAAGATCTGTCATTCATGTGGATTTCACAGGTCATCAGTTTTTGACTAGACATGTTACATGGTTTGATTTTATGTGCCTTGTTAGTGGACTATGCTCATGTTATAATATTTTATATTACAAGAAGTTTGAATGGTTGCTTTTAAAATATGATAGCTCGCAACAGAAGAAATACTTGCCATATTCATCAAGTGGAGCTCCATCATAGTAGCTTGTTGTTACATAGGAGGATGCAAACCTCCCAAAGTTTGTCCCGCCATGATACTGCATCATAATCCGTAATTTATGAGATCGTGAAAAAAAATACTAAATAGATTTGCTGAGAGATCTTAGGGCAGCTCCTTAAAGTTCATAGGCTTGTAGGCTGTACCATATAGTAGCTTACAAAGCTTCCTTTTTTTCTTGCTATAAAAAGTGCAACTGCGAAGGCAATATCTGCTGGTGATCTGAATCTTGGGTCATGACCATATAAAGGATAGCTGTACGCAGAGAAACTTGTGTGTTAGGCCTTGTACCCCTGGGAATGTTTAAGATCCTCAGAAGAAAAACAAAGAGTATTTGTCGCACCGAGATGTCCAGTTTTCGGTCCATAAAGCTGGCTTGTTATGCGAATTTGGCCCATGAAATGTTTCCCCGCAGATGAGCCCGTTGCATGTATTAATCTAACCATGTAATGAATGTTACACTGCTAAATTGTGGATAATCTGTAATCCTGCATAATGGTATAAGAAAGGGCACTGACGATTGGATCTGGAGCATCGTCCTGTTTGCACATCATCCATGGAATGCCTGTCTGGAGGTTTACAGCCATTGCCGCTGCCCAGCGAACATAAGGTGGTCCCCTTGAACGAAATGCTGCCTCGACTAGCTTATATTCGTTCTCAATCTGCAGGTTAAATTTCAGGGTTGCACAAAAAGGTCATCTAATACATAACACAAGGGATAAGTACTGTTGAACTGAAATACCTGTGATATGATTATGGGACCTCCTTGTGGATAGTATAATTTTTCATCCTTCATCATGTTAACAATTTTAGCAACAAATTTTTGCATATGTACCTGCATTCAGTATTTAAATATGAGTAATCTACCATGATAGTTTAGCATGAAATAATGTAACTCTAGGATTGCATGGACAATTCATCATCTGGTTCCTCAAACCAAACAGCCTCTGTATTCTTGTAGATGCATATTTTCAGTTTTCTTGTACCGTTTGTTTCTGACAGTGAGGTTGGTAAATCTGTATGGAACCTACCACTCTCACTTCATACATGACATCTGTTTTCACCTGTGTGTTATACTTGTACCTGACAAACATTTGTCATCTCTTTTATGCTTGCTTAAATGCATCATGTGACATTTTTAGTCATGCTAATGGGTTTCTGAGGGTAGTACGATGTTTTACAAGCTAGAACCACGATGGAAAACTATTCTGAATATATGTTAATACTATAATTCATTTTACCATGTGGAACAGAGGATTGGAGGAAACAAGAAATGGTATTTTCATTCTGAATAATCCAGAGATTCTCTTCTATGGTTGCAGTCTTGCAGACCATATAGCATTGTTCAAGGTTTCAAAGGCACTGCGTTGGGTAGTTGGATACCTTGTAGGGTTCATTGTTGCATCTGAAGGTAATGTTTGGGACACCACGCAACCAAAATGGCAAGCCTCTGCATGAATAAAAGATCCAGTAAAAGCTTTACATGTTCAGGACACCATAGAAATGAAACTCTTCCCTGCGTATTCATGCATCATCTCGTTACCCGTATTTCCATTCTGCCTCGACGAAGGGGCCGACACGGAGGCTCACATAGAGGCCTTGGGCATGGATTTCTCTGATGAACTTCACAAGATCGTATCTTCCTTCGAAGTTGTACTGGTACATTAAAAATGAATTTGAACACTCTTAGCTGCAAAATGCTCTTTTACTGAACTTTTGCCTGCTGTTGTTGTGCAAGGAGCACCCACCTGACCCTGTATAGGCTCATGGACATTCCAGAAGACGTATGTCTGTATGACATCCAGGCCACCTTCCCTGGCGCTCTCTATGAGTCTCGGCCACATCTGTAGTTGGATTGTACGTTAGTTTGAAGGAAAGGAACTGAGTTTTGTGCTTCATACAGTATGATTCGTGGTGCATGCTTGATTGCTTACTGTATGTATGTATGTATTGACTGAACTAATTTGATTGCTGAAGGAAACTGACTGAACTAATCTGTTTATGTAGTGAGTTGGACTTTGCTGTAGTGCAGCAATCATAAATTTACTTTAATTAACAAATGCTTGAAATGATGTCTTATTTGGCGTCGACAGCCGCGGCAGCATTTACCTGTCACTCTTCCATGTTGGATGAAAAAGTGAGACGCATTGAAAAACAAAAGTGCGCCTTTTGTGGTCGATGGACTGATTATGTGAATCGCTTCAGTTATTTAAACACTCAGAAAAGGTGCCCAGTGTTTCCAAATTGAAATGATGGAATCCACTTCTAAGCAAAAAAGAAACAGTACAAAATGACACGCACGAAACCTATCAATCAGTACAAGAAAGCTTGTTGAAAATTAACTGAAAACTGCACAGTTTGTTGCTCGACATAATAAAGCTTTACTAAACTACTCCGTACTTCATAGTGAATACTTGAACACAAATCTCGATCTGCGTACGAGGTCGAAAATCGTAACATAAATCTCAAAATTAAAATGATGGAATCCACTTTTAAGCAAGAAAAATAAATAAGAATCAGTACAAGATGGCACGCATGAAACATATCAACCCAGGTATCGGTACATGCGTACCTCAGGCGTGCTCCTTGGGTAATGTATGTCGCCGGAGAAGAGCATCCTCCTGGCGCCGTCCAGCATCAGGCTTCTGCCGTCGTACGTGACCTGTCTTCTCGCCGTGCCGTTATGTGCTCCCTTCTCCTCGTCGACCCAGACTCTTCCTGCTGCCGACGCCGCCGACAACGCTCGTGCCATTAACGCGGCCACGAGCACCGCCACGATCGCTGCTGCTGCGGCGGCCATGGACATCTCTCTCGGTTGCTACTGCTTGCAGGTGGTATGCTCGATTGATTTCCTTGTATATATGGAGCTGCAGCGATGGCAAGTAACGCATGCTTTCCCCGGGAGCCGCGGGGACAGATATTCATATGGGGGAAGGTTGTAGGTTAGGTTGCAAGGTTGTGTCTGCATGCGTTTTTTTTAAATGATGTTTATTACGATTTGCATACTGAAAACACGTTGCAACCTCTCGTGGACCGTGCTTTGACATCAACTGATCAAGAGCGAGTTTGTGCCATCACGCCCCCTATTTCTTTTTCCTCTACAATACATCATGGGAAGACATAATTCATGGGAACTTGAAGGATCAGATTGTATACGTTAAGGCGTCTAGAACAAACTTCTCCTCCCATCCAAGCTTCCCTGGCCAGCACATGAACTCTCCCCCGTCCAACGGCTCGTTCTGGTGTCAACAGTGATTGTTCACTGGTTCAAAAACCTCGATGTATACATCATGGGATGATGGAAAGATGTATCATTTGCTCAGGAGAATAGCCACTACTATGCCTTGGGTTGACAATGCACTCTCATTAATACCACAACAATAAAAAAACTTGCCTTGTCCAGCCTCTAGCCGTGAAAAGCAAGGAAGTGGGATACCCAACATACAAGTGGTATCACGACCATTGCTAGATATCTACATAGCATGACCACGACTCCAATGTTGCTTAGGTCAATGCAGTGCCCCCATCCCCGCTCCTAGGGAGACTTATGGTCGTGGATGGCAGGACCCAGCCAAACCCGGAACTTAAGAATGTATGCGCTGGTGATGGTGTACATCATACCTAGAGGCCCACACACTGTCACCTTGGCCAACCCAAAGGCAACACAAAGCCACGAAGCCACGCTAGTGGAGATTAGACATGCCAAAATCTACATATGTCACATCTAGGCTCCGCAACAACCCATGAGGGCTTAAAGAAGAGAATGACGTCGTAGTAGCGCTCCACTGCATGGTCTAGGGAAAATGGACCTAGGGTTTCCCATGGGCTCAAGAAGGGAGGGGAATAAGCCAGGACCATGAACATGCCTCCCATGAGAAGACAACGTCGACATGCATCAGTCATCGCTAAGCATGAATTTCGCATTGGCCATGATCACTAATCCCCGAAGATTGATCGAGACAAGGAAGCAGGTCGCCTACTAGTACCACCACCACCACAAAGAGGGAGCCACGGCTCGTTGTTGATTAAGAGGGGACACTCACCAACATGGGCCTCACCGCCAACTAATGTTGGCCTCAAGGACACCAACCCACTGCTTCTCTCCTATAGGTGATAGCCACCATGCATCCCCCCCCCCAAGGAGATCCCCTACATCAGCGACCACCACTACCCACCTTGCAACCCCCTTAGAGGCCAGATCCAGGCCCAAGGAGGCCAATGTGGCACCGGCACCACCGAGCTCTCCTGGCAATTAGTAGGACCATTGTGACATCACACCTCTAGAGGGCACAATGTTGTGCTACCACCTACTGAAGGAAATATGCCCTAGAGGCAATAATAAAGTTATTATTTATTTCCTTATTTCATGATAAATGTTTATTATGCATGCTAGAATTGTATTAACCGGAAACATAATACATGTGTGAATACATAGACAAACATAGTGTCACTAGTATGCCTTTACTTGACTAGCTCGTTGATCAAAGATGGTTATGTTTCCTAGCCATAGACATGGGTTGTCATTTGATTAACGGGATCACATAATTAGGAGAATGATGTGATTGACTTGACCCATTCCGTTAGCTTAGCACTTGATCGTTTAGTATGTTGCTAATGCTTTGTTCATGACTTATACATGTTCCTATGACTATGAGATTATGCAACTCCCGTTTACCAGAGGAACACTTTGTATGCTACCAAACGTCACAACGTAACTGGGTGATTATAAAGGTGCCCTACAGGTGTCTCCGAAGGTACTTGTTGGGTTGGCGTATTTCGAGATTAGGATTTGTCACTCTGATTGTCGGAGAGGTATCTCTCGGCCCTCTCGGTAATTGATAATCCCCAAGTGCAGGGAATCATCGTAGCAATTCCCAAAGGTGGAAGTGATAAGTATGGAGTGTCGAACCCACAAGGAGCTAAAGGTAAGATCAATATTCTCTCAAGCCCTATCTGCCACTGATACGACTCTACATGCACCGAACGTTTGCTTCCAACTAGAAACAAGAAATAAAACTGTGTTGTGGGTATGAAGAGGATAACTTTGTATGATAACGGAGAGCTAAAATATAAAAGTAGGTGTTGTTATCATAAAGTTAGAATATAATACTAAATAATATAAGTAGCGAGTGTGGAATAATGGTGGATCATTGTGCGGAAATTGTCCTAAGCAATTGTTAACAAGACCGGTAGTCACTATTGCAATTTCATATGAGGGAGAGGCATAAACTAGCATACTTTTCCTACTTGGATCATATGCTCTTATGATTGGAAACTCTAGCAAGCATCCGCAAATACTAAAAGATTCATTAAGGTAAAACCCAACCATAGCATTAAAGCATCAAGTCCCCTTTTATCCCATACGCAACAACCCCCTTACTCGGGTTTAAACTTCTGTCACTCTAGCAACCCACTATAAGGGAATCATGAACGTATTGCAACACCCTACAACGGGAATCCCTCACGCTTGCGCGACACGGAGGGCACCATAGGACAGCACCAAGATAAAACATACAACTTGTACCAATCTAGATCATCAATCAACTCAAGGACAAAAGATATCTACTCAAAACATCATATGATGGCAACACATCATTGGATCATAATATGTAGCATAAAGCACCATGTTCAAGTAGGGATTACAGCGGGGTGCGGGAGAGTGGACCGCGAAAAAGAGATGAGGATGGTGATGATGATGGTGATGTTGATGAAGACGATCACTGCGGCGATGATTCCCCTCCTGATGGCACTCCGGTGATGATGGCCCCCTCCGGCAGGGTGCTAGAGAGGGCCTAGATTGATTTCTCGTAGCTACAGAGGCTTGCGGCAGCGGAACTTCCGATCTAGGTTAATTCCCAAAAGTTCCAATATTTATAGGAATTATTGGCGTTGGTTTCACGTCAGGGGGGTCTCCGGGCCGTCCACGAGACAGGGGGCGCCCCCCCCTAGGGGCGCGCCCTCCTATCTCGTGGGCAGCCCGGAGCTCTTCTGGCCCAACTCCGATGCTCCTGGTCTTCTTTTGGTCCATAAAAAATCCTCAAAAATTGGCACGTCATTTGGACTCCGTTTGGTATCCCTTTTCTGTAAAACACAAAAACAAGGAGAAAACAGAAACTGGCTCTGGGCTCTAGGTCAATAGGTTATTCCCAAAAATCATATAAAATGATATATAAATGCATATAAAATGTCACATCCCTAGCTTCTGGCATTGCACTAGGCTAACTTCATGTGTGCATCATGTTTAAACTTTGAAAGAAACTTGAAATGGGGATGTCCAAACCCTAGTACCAAATGGAATTCAAATAGGTTCAACCTAAAAATATTTTCAGTGAATCCAAATGGCTTTCAAAAATGTTCATCATTTCTGGAAAATGCTAGAACCATAACCAGAGGTGTTGCATATTTTTCCATGACATATTTGGTCACTGAATTAAATCATATGTACTTTGCATTTGGGCATTTAAATGCTAGTAAATATTTTAAATGCTCAAATAATTCTGGAAATAAGTGTGGGCTGTTGGAATTAATCTAAACAGAGCCTATGATTATTTTCAGGATTTTTGAAGATGTCTAACTATTTTTAATAAAGCCACAAACTTACAGAAAAATAGAAAAACAGAATATAAGAGAGAGAGAGAGAGAGACTCACCTGGGCACTTGCCTAGCGCCCACCAAGCCCACCTGGGCCTCTCCTGTGCTGGCCCAGCCCACCTGGCCTGGTGCCAGTCATCCCCAACCTCCGCCAGTAGGCAGAGGAGGGACAACATATGGCGCGCGCGCGGGCGCCACGCCACCAGGCTGCCTGCCTGCGCCGCCTGGCCACCGCGACGCCTCGCGTCTTCTCCTCGGTGCCGCCTCGACCCCCTGGACACCACTCTTCCCTCCTCTACCCTCTCCCTCGTTCTCTTCCGCAACGGCCGACGCGCCCGTAAGCCGCCGCCGCCGTAGTCGACGCCACCGCCTCTCCCTCACCCCCTGCAGCTGCCCACGAGCTCCGCCTAGTCCCTGTCCTCCTCCTCACCGAGCCGCCCGACGCCGGACGCCCTGCATCATCCTCTGCCCCGCCATCTTCGCCGCCTCTGCCCAGAGATCGCCGTCGTCGATTCGCCGCCGTCCGCGCCTCCCCGAGCCCGCTAAGACCGTCAACGACCCTACGTGAGCCCCTGCCTCTTCTCCCCTCTCTCCCATGCTCTTTTCCTCGCCATAGTCGCCGCTTCGCTGACGACCAAAACGCGCCGCCGCCTGAGCCCTCGCCGTCGTTGGCCACAGTCACCGTAGCACCCAACCGAGCACACCCACATCCTCACCGCAACACGTAGAAGCCGTAGGTGCCAACCCCGCATTGCCACGGCCGTTGTAGCCTCGACCCCGAGCTCAACCGAGCTCCGGCAGCCGCCACGGCCGATGCCGACGAAGATTCCAGCCACCCCAGTTGCCGCCGCCTGTTGCTTTGGATGCGCGAGAGCCTGGACTATGCGTAGATGTCCTCCGCCGGCCATTTGGTCGCCGGAGGAGGAATCCCGATGCCCTCCACCGTCTCGGCCTCGCCGGCGACTCAACGCCGGTGGTTTAGCCCGGTTGACCAGGGGATTTGACCTCCCCTGGGTCTATGACATGCGGGCCCCGCCCGGCTAATTAATCTAGTTTAGGTTTAAATTTAATTAGTTTAAACTAGGTTAGTACTAATTAAACTAGGTTAGTTTAGTTAGTCACTGACACATGGGTCCCACAGGTCAGATTTGACCCAGACCAGCCCTATTGACTTGCTGACATCATCATGACGTCAGGATGACGCAGTAAATGTTTTCTGGAATTTAAATAAATCTTAAATGATTTATTATTTTCAGAAAATAGTCAAAACTTCTAAAATTCATATAAAATCAACCGTAACTCCAAATGAAATAATTTATATATGAAAAATGATCAGAAAAATTCAACCTATCCACCTGTACCATTTGCATGCATGTTAGAACAACTTATAGCTGCTGTTTAGTACAAATCATATAAAGGGCATTTAAAACATCACATATGGAGTTTGAATTTGAATCTTGGATTCAAACCAACTTCATTTAATCTGGTTTTAGCTGCATTAGCACAAATCACAGCATATTGACATGTCATGATCATGCATCATATTGTGCATTGCATTGATTGTGTTTCCTTCTGTGATGCCGGTATTTGTCCCCTCTCGATAGACGTGATATCGACGATGTGATCGATGACACCAATGAAGAACTATACTATCTTCAGAAGTGCCAGGTAAGCAAAAACCCCTTGTTCATTCCGATACAATCCTACTCTCTCGCCCCTGCTCTCTTTTACTGCATTAGGACAACACCGATTCATCTGTTACTTGTTGCAATAGCTGAACCCCTTTATCCTTTACATGACCTGTCATTGCCACAGTAAATAGATGAAACCCACTAGCATGAGTAGGAGTTGTTTGAGCTCTGTTGTGCCTACTCATTCATGCTTGTTTATCATGCCTGCTACTGCTTAGAGTTGAGTCAGGTCTGATTCATCGGGGATGAATCGGAGGTGTGTAAACATGTCCTACTGTGTGTGTGAGCTAAGTGTGTGAACACGATTTGGTAAAGGTAGCGGTGAGAGGCCATGTAGGAGTACATGGTGGGTTGTCTCATTGCAGCCGTCCTCAGGAACTGAGTTCTGTGTTTGTGATCCATGAACAGCTACTACCACACATTGGGATCCTTAATTGACTCTCTCGACTTATTAACCAACTTGGTCTCTGTCCAGGAGTCGCAACTAGTTTCTGGTGTTTGTGGGTAGTGCTATTTTTCTACCAAGTGGCACCCGGCAGGGTGGGCTTGGGACAGATTAGGCACACATGGCCTGGTGTATCGAGTGGCACCCGGATGGTGGGCTCGGGAACCCTGCACACATCGTTTGGGGCCGTGAGCGACACCCCGGCCGGATCTCCTTGCGGATGGAACCCGAATAGGCGATAAACCTGGGTTAGAGTCTTGTGTGGTTAGTCAGGTCGTGGCCGACACCCTCGCCAGGCTTCCGCTTGAAGGTTGCCGAGATACATGACGTGTACATGGCGGTAAGTGGCGAGAGCGTGTGTGAAGAAGTACACCCCTGCAGGGTTAACATTATCTATTCGAATAGCCGTGTCCGCGGTAAAGGACTTCTGGGTTGCCTGTACAGTTCATAGACAAGTGAAAGTGGATACTTTAAAATACGCAAGATAAGCGTGAGTGCTATGGATGGCGTTCTCGTAGGGAGGCGGGAGCGGATCCATAGTGGTGTATTGATATGGTGAATATGTGGACTCATGTGCGCCACCTCAAAAGAGTTACTTGCAGTCGTAGTTCAGGATAGCCACTGAGTCAAAGCTGGCTTGCTGCAGTTAAACCCCACCACCCCTTTGTTGATAATGGTGCATATGTAGTTAGTTCTGATGTAAGTCTTGCTGGGTACATTTGTACTCATGTTTGCCTATTTTATGTTTTTGCAGAGAGACTTCAATCTCACTAGTAGTTCCACGTGGACTTCGACGTTTAGCTTGTTACCTCAGCTACGATCTTGTGCCCTCGGCAGGATCTGGTAGACAGTCAGGCTTCTCAGCCTTTTTCTTTTGTAGATGTCTGTACTCAGACATGTTAAGCTTCCGCTTGTGCTTGACTTGTTTGCTCTGAATGTTGGGTCACGAGACCCATGATTGTAATATCTCGCTCCTCGGAGCCTATTGAATAAAATGCTTGAGTTATAGAGTCATGTTGTGATGCCATGGTGTATTTGCACATATCGAGCATATTGTGTGTATGTTATTGAAATGCTTGGTATGTGTGGGATCTGACTATCTAGTTGTTTATCCTTGGTAGCCTCTCTTACCGGGAAATGTCTCCTAGTGCTTCCACTGAGCCTTGGTAGCTTGCTACTGCTCCGGAACACTTAGGCTGGCCGGCATGTGTCCTTCTTCGTTCCTGTGTCTGTCCCTTTGGGGAAATGTCACATGGTGTTTACCGGAGTCCTGCTAGCCCAGTTGCTACAGCCCGGATTCACTCGTTGATGACCGACACGTTCGTTGCTGGGTCATGTATGCCTGTCCCTGTAAGTTAGTGCCACTTTGGGTTCACGACTAGCCATGTCAGCCCGGGTTCTTTGTCATATGGATGCTAGCGGCACTATCATATACGTGAGCCAAAAGGCGCAAACGGTCCCGGGCCAGGTAAGGTGGCACCCGTGGGAATACCGTGCGTGAGGCCGCAAAGTCATATGATGTGTTACATGCTAGATCGGTGTGACTTAGGATCGGGGTCCTGACATAAAACACCATAGATGGGTAATATAATAGCATGAATACTTCATAAATTATAGATACGTTGGAGACGTATCAGCATCCCCAAGCTTAATTCCTGCTCGTCCTCGAGTAGGTAAATGATAAAAAAAATATTAAGTGTGAATGCTAGTAGGTGCACAAGTTTGATCAATGACAATTTCAATCACCTTTTCTAGCATCAATATGTGTCATAATAGTAGCTTATCTCATAAAACTTTTCATGATCAAGTAACAATCTATTCATAATGTCAAGTATGGTTCAAAAACTTCATTGAGAACTAACAAACTATAATCTCAGCCATTGAAGCAATTGCAATTTATCATAATATCAGAAAGAGTCAAGAATAGAGCTTTTCAGCAAGTCCACATACTCAACTATCATATAGTCTCCTACAATTGCTAATACTCATGCAATACTTGTGGTTATGGAGTTTCAGCCGGACACTGAGAAAGATAGGGGCTTATTGTGTTGCCTCCCAACATATTCACCTTTATTTGAAGTCAACAATAATAGCCCATGCTAACTTACATCCAATTGGATATATATATCATGATCTTTCAAACACGAGGAGCTTGCCAAAGGATAAAATAAAAAAGGGAAAGGTGAGAATCACCTTGACTCAAGCATAAAGTAAAAACATAAAGTAAAAGATAGGCCCTTCGCAGAGGGAAGCAAAGGTTGTCATGCGCTTTTAGGGTTGGATACACAAAATCTTAATGCGAAAGAACGTCACTTTATATTGCCCCTTGTATATGGACCTTTATTATGCAGTCCGTCGCTTTTATTGCTTCCATAACAAGTTCGTACAAAGCTTATTTTCTCCGCACTAATAAGTCATGCATATTTAGAGAGCAATTTTTATTGCTTGCACCGATGACAACTTACTTGAAGGATCTTACTCAATCCATAGGTAGATATGGTGGACTCTCATGGCAAAACTGGGTTTAAGGATATTTGGAAGCACAAGTAGTATCTCTACTTGGTGCTAAGAATTTTTGGCTAGCATGAGGGGGAAAGGCAAGCTCAACATGTTTGGAAGGTCAATGACAATATACTTTAACTGAGATGTCAGAAAACATAAACCATTATGTTGTCTTCCTTGTCCAACGTCAACTCTTTTAGCATGCCATACTTAATGAGTGCTTCACAATCATAAAAGATGTCCAAGATAATATATTTGTATGTGAACCTCTCTTTCCTTATTACTTCCTATTAATTGCAACAATGACCAAAACTACGTTTGCCAACTCCCAACAACTTTTATGCCTCATACTTTCTATGTGTGAAGTCATCACTAACAATGTTATAAGCAAATGAAACATATAAAAGTTCAGATTTATGACATTCAATTCATTCTCCCATTTACTCATAGGATATACATGAAGCACATGAGTAGATGACAAACTACTCCAAAAGATATGAATGAAGGACACTGAGTAGTCAAATAATTATCTAGCCATGGGAGGATTCCTTTTTATTCAATAATTCAGATCCAATGATTTTATTCAAACAGCAAGTAAAACAAAATAAAATGAAATTTCAAGGATAGCACAACTCATGTGAAGAAGCAAAAACTTAGGCTCAACCGATACTAACCGATAGTTGTTGAAGAAGAAAGGTGGGATGCGTAACGGGGCATCCCCAAGCTTAGATGCTTGAGAATTCTTGGAATATTATCTTGGGGTGCCTTGGGCATCCCCAAGTTTGAGCTTTTATGTCTCCTTAATTCCTCTCATATCATGGTTTCTCTTTTTATCAAAAGCTTCATTCACAACAAACTCAACAAGAACTCGTGAGATAGGTTAGTATAAACCAATGCAAAACCTTATCATTTTCTACTGTAACAAATCACCAAAATTATTATTCAACATTGAATACTAATTTACTTTGCATATTTAACACTTCTATCCTCAAATAGAATCATTAAACAAGCAAACATATGCAAACAATGCTACCGAAACAGCAATCTGCCAAAACAGTACAGTCTGTAAAGAATGCAAGAGTATCAATACTTCCCTGACCCCAAAAATTATGAACTAAAATTAACACTGTAATGAATTTATCATAGCTCAACATGCAAAAAGATTCAATGTTATACCATTCTCTGACTTTTCTAGGGAATTTTTGCAACAACGGTAAACTTTCTGTTTTCAAACAGCAACATGTATACAAGCAAAATAAGCATGGCAAAGGCTATCCTTGACTTTTTTTATTGAAAATAAAGATGCAAAACACTATTCTAAATAACAGCAAGCAAATACTAACAAAATAAAATGACGCTCCAAGCAAAACACATAGCATGTGACGAATAAAATATAGCTCCGAGTAAGGTATACCGATAGTTTTGAAGACGAAAGAGGGGATGCCTTCCGAGGCATCCCCAAGCTTAGGCGCTTGAGTCTTCCTTGAATATTACCTTGGGGTGCCTTGGGCATCGCCAAGCTTAGGGTCTTCCCACTCCTTATTCTCCTCATATAGATATCTCACCCAAAACTTGCAAACTTCAATCACACAAAACTTAATGGAACTTCGTGAGATAGGTTAGTATGATAAAGAGTAAACCATGCACTTTGGTACTGTAAAAGACAAGGTTCATAATTGTTTTCACATAATTCCTACTGTACCGTATCATTTCTACAATTTATATTGAGAAATATAAGCCATAGAAACTAGAAAACAAGCAAACTATGCAATGAAAACAGAATCTGTCAGAAACAGAACAGTCTGTAATGATCTGAACAATAACCATACTTCTGCTACTCCAAAAATTATGAAATAAATTGGTGGACGTGAGGAATTTGTCTATTAATCTTCTTCAAAAAGAATCAACTCAAAAGCACTCTTCTGTAAAAAAATTATAGCTAATCTCGTGAGCGCAAAGTTTCTATTTTTTACAGCAAGATCACATTAACTTTCACCCAAGTCTTCCCAAAGGTCTTACTTGGAACTTTATTGAAACAAAAGCTATAAAACATGATTACTACAGTAGCTTAATCATGTTGACACACAAAAACAGTAAGGATAAATGTTGGGTTGTCTCCCAACAAGCACTTTTCTTTAATGCCTTTTAGCTAGGCATGATGATTTCAATGATGCTCACACAAAATATAAGAGTTGAAACACACAAGGAGAGCATCATGAAGAATATGACTAGCATATTTAAATCTAACTCACTTCCTATGCCTAGGGATTTTGTGAGCACACAATTTATAGGAACAAGAATCAACTAGCATAGGAAGGCAAAACAAGTTTAACTTCAAAACATTAAGCACATAGAGAGGAAACTTGATATTATTGCAACTCCTACAAGCACATATTCCTCCCTCATAATAATTTTCAGTAGCATCATGGATAGCTACTTTGTTCTCATACTCAATTGGAACCTCTTCCGAAATAGTGGAATGCTAACTAAAGTTGACACTCTTCCAAATCCACTTTCATAAATATCGTACGAAGATTCAACATCCTCCAAAATAGTGGGATCATTAATTCCTAAAGTTGACACTCTTCCAAACCCACTTTAAATTATAGTATTATTCATACTCCAAAAGATGTAAGTGAAGTTCATGGAGCATTCTACAATTAATATAGACTAGCCAACATACAAGCTCAAAATATATAAGAAGCGCACAAACCATTCTATAAAGCCTTACTTCGAATGATTTAAGTGAAGCACAAAGAGCAATTCTATAGGATCATACTTAAAAGATATAAGTGAAGCACATGAAGTATTCTATAAATCAATGAAGAGCTATCTCATACTAGCATTAATCTTAAAGGAAAATACAAACACAAAGGACACAAGTCATGTGGACAAAACAAAAACTGAGGTATACCGATATTTGTTGAAGAAGAAAGATGGGATGCCACCGGGGCATCCCCAAGCTTAGATGCTTGAGTATCCTTTGAAATATTTACTTGGGGTGCCTTGGGAATCCCCAAGCTTGAACTCTTGTCTCTCTTTATTCTTCTCACATCGGTAACTCCTCGTTCTTCAAACACTTCATTCACAAAAACTTAAACAAAAATTTTGTGAGATCCGTTAGTGTAATAAAGCAAACCACCACTTTAAGGTACTGTAATTAACTCATTCTTTGTTTATATTAGTGTTAAACCTACTGTATTCCAACTTCTATATAGTTCATATACCCCGATACTAGCCGTAGATAAATCAAAATAACCAATCAACACACGAAAAACAGAATCTGTTAAGAACAGGACAATCTGTAGTAATCTGGAAGTTTAGTAAACTTCTGTAACTCCAACAAATATGAAATAAATTTTACAATTTGAAAAATTTGAACAGAAGTAATGTGCAAAAAGTTTCAGACCCATTTGACGTTCCAGTAAAAAATGTAAATTCATGCACTACAGCCAAAGTTTTTGTTTTTGTTCTGCACATAGTAAGCAAGCTATTTTATCATCCTACAACCAAAGCTTGGCATATTATTTTTATAATACAATGAATATATACAAGGGGACAATTATTTACAGAGAAACTTCCATGAAAAAATTCTACATTGTTTCCGTGAGCATGAACACAAGTGCTCAAGGTCGACCCTCACTTCTTCAATGCATAACTTTCCAATCACTTCTCTTTTTGAAAAACTTTATTAGGCATGAGAGGAAAGCAATTTCTTTTTGGTATTTTCATTCTTTTTGAATTTTTTGTATGTTTCACCCACAACTAAACAGAAACAAAAAGGAAAAACAAAATCTACTAAGTGAATAAAGCAAACAAGCACACACGAAAATATCAACCCCACGCTATTGCTCCCCGGCAACGGCGCCAGAAAAGAGCTTGATAATCCCCAAGTGTAGGGAATCATCGTAGCAATTCCCAAAGGTGGAAGTGATAAGTATGGAGTGTCGAACCAACAAGGAGCTAAAGGTAAGATCAATATTCTCTCAAGCCCTATCTTCCACTGATACGAGTCTACGTGCACCGAACGTTTGCTTCCAACTAGAAACAAGAAATAAAACTGTGTTGTGGGTATGAAGAGGATAACTTTGTATGATAACGGAGAGCTAAAATATAAAAGTAGGTGATGTTATCATAAAGTTAGAATATAATACTAAATAATATAAGTAGCGAGTGTGGAATAATGGTGGATCGTTGTGCGGAAATTGTCCTAAGCAATTGTTAACAAGACCGATAGTCACTATTGCAATTTCATATGAGGGAGAGGCATAAACTAGCATACTTTTCCTACTTGGATCATATGCTATTATGATTGGAAACTCTAGCAAGCATCCGCAAATACTAAAAGATTCATTAAGGTAAAACCCAACCATAGCATTAAAGCATCAAGTCCCCTTTTATCCCATACGCAACAACCCCCTTACTCGGGTTTAAGCTTCTCTCACTCTAGAAACCCACTATAAGCGAATCATGAACGTATTGCAACACCCTACAGCGGGAATCCCTCACGCTTGCGCGACACGGAGGGCACCATAGGACAGCACCAAGATAAAACATACAACTCGTACCAATCTAGATCATCAATCAACTCAAGGACAAAAGATATCTACTCAAAACATCATAGGATGGCAACACATCATTGGATCATAATATGTAGCATAAAGCACCATGTTCAAGTAGGGATTACAGCGGGGTGCGGGAGAGTGGACCGCGTAAAAGATATGAGGATGGTGATGATGATGGTGATGTTGATGAAGACGATCACCGCGGCGATGATTCCCCTCCCGATGGCACTCCGGTGATGATGGCCCCCTCCGGCTGGGTGCCAGAGAGGGCCTAGATTGATTTCTCGTAGCTACAGAGGCTTGCGGCAGCGGAACTTCTGATCTAGGTTAATTCCCGAAAGTTTCAGTATTTATAGGAATTATTGGCGTTGGTTTCACGTTAGGGGGGTCTCCGGGCCGTCCACGAGACAGGGGGGCGCCCCCCCTAGGGGCGCACCCTCCTATCTCGTGGGCAGCCCGGAGCTCTTCTGGCCCAACTCCGATGCTCCTGGTCTTCTTTTGGTCCATAAAAAATCCTCAAAAATTGGCATGTCATTTGGACTCCGTTTGGTATCCTTTTTGTGTAAAACACAAAAACAAGGAGAAAACAGAAACTGGCACTGGACTCTAGGTCAATAGGTTAGTCCCAAAAATCATATAAAATGATATATAAATGCATATAAAACACCATAGATGGGTAATATAATAGCATGAATACTTCATAAATTATAGATACGTTGGAGACGTATCAGTAATGCACATCACTATAAGCCTTGCAAGCAATGTGACTAATGAGTTAGTTGTGGGATGATGCATTACGGAACAAGTAAAGAGACTTGCCGGTAACGGGATTGAACTAGGTATTGAGATACCGACGATCGAATCTCGGGCAAGTAACATACCGATGACAAAGGGAACAACGTATGTTGTTATGCGGTTTGACCGATAAAGATCTTCGTATAATATGTAGGAGCCAATATGGGCATCTAGGTTCCGCTATTGGTTATTGACGAGAGAGATGTCTCGTTCATGTCTACATAGTTCTCGAACCCGTAGGGTCCGCACGCTTAACGTTCGTTGACGATATAGTATTATATGAGTTATGTATGTTGGTAACCGAATGTTGTTCGGAGTCCCGAATGAGATCACGGACATGACGAGGAACTCCGAAATGGTCCGGAGATGAAGTTTAATATATGGGATAATGTTGTTTGGTCTCCGGAAGGGTTCCGGAATTCACCGGAAGGGGTTCCGGATGTTTCCTAAAATGTTTGGGTACGAGAACACGTTATTTGGGCCAAAGGGGAAAGCCCACAAGGTTTTTGGAAAGTGCAAAAGGAAGTTTGCGGAGTCCAGGTGCCAGACGCCAGGGTCCCTGGTGTCTGGGTCCAGACGTCGGGAACCCTGGCGTCTGGCCCTGGAGTCCGAGAAGGACTCTTGCCTTTTGGGTGAAACCGACTTTGTGGAGGCTTTTACTCCAAGTTTCGACCCCAAGGCTCAACATATAAATAGAGGGGCAGGGCTAGCACCAAAGACACATCAAGAAACACCAAGCCGTGTGCCGGCAACCCCGTCCCCTCTAGTTTATCCTCCGTCATAGTTTCCGTAGTGCTTAGGCGAAGCCCTGCAGAGATTGTTCTTCACCAACACCGTCACCACGCCGTCGTGCTGCCGGAACTCATCTACTACTTCGCCTGTCTTGCTGGATCGAGAAGAAGAGGACATCATCGAGCTGAACGTGTGCAGAACTCGGAGGTGCCGTGCATTCGGTACTTGGATCGGTCGGATCGTGAAGACGTACGACTACATCAGCCGTGTTGATAAACGCTTCCATTTAGCGATCTTCAAGGGTATGAAGATACACTCCCCCTCTCGGTGCTATGCGTAGATGTTATATGCACGAGTAGAACACAAGTAAGTTGTGGGCAATACAAGTCATACTGCTTACCAGCATGTCATACTTTGGTTCGGCGGTATTGTTGGATGAAGCGGCCCGGACCGACATTACGCGTACGCTTACGCGAGACTGGTTATACTGACGTGCTTTGCACACAGGTGGCTGGCGGGTGTCAGTTTCTCCAACTTTAGTTGAACCGAGTGTGGCTACGCCCGGTCCTTGAGAAGGTTAAACAACACTAACTTGACGAACTATCGTTGTGGTTTTGATGCGTAGGTAAAAACGGTTCTTGTTAAGCCCAGTAGCAGCCACGTAAAATTTGCAACAACAAAGTAGAGGACGTCTAACTTGTTTTTGCAGGGCATGTTGTGATGTGATATGGTCAAGATATGATGCTAAATTTTATTGTATGAGATGATCATGTTTTGTAACCGAGTTATCGGCAACTGGCAGGAGCCATATGGTTGTCGCTTTATTGTATGCAATGCAATCGCCCTGTAATGCTTTACTTTATCACTAAGCGGTAGCGATAGTCGTAGAAGCATAAGATTGGCGAGACGACAACGATGCTACGATGGAGATCAAGGTGTCGCGCCGGTGACGATGGTGATCATGATGGTGCATCGAAGATGGAGATCACAAGCACAAGATGATGATGGCCATATCATATCACTTATATTGATTGCATGTGATGTTTATCTTTTATGCATCTTATCTTGCTTTGATTGACGGTAGCATTTTGAGATGATCTCTCACTAAATTATCAAAGTATAAGTGTTCTCCCTGAGTATGCACCATTGCGAAAGTTCTTCTTGCTGAGACACCACGTGATGATCGGGTGTGATAGGCTCTACGTTCAAATACAACGGGTGCAAAACAGTTGCACATGCGGAATACTCAGGTTAAACTTGACGAGCCTAGCATATAACAGATATGGCCTCGGAACACGGAGACCGAAAGGTCGAGCATGAATCATATAGTAGATATGATCAACATAGTGATGTTCACCATTGAAACTACTCCATCTCACGTGATGATCGGACATGGTTTAGTTGATTTGGATCAGGTGATCACTTAGGTGACTAGAGGGATGTCTATCTAAGTGGGAGTTTTTAAGTAATATGATTAACTGAACTTTAATTTATCATGAACTTAGTCCTGATAGTATTTTGCAAATTATGTTGTAAATCAATAGCTTCTGTTGTTGCTTCCATATGTTTTATATATGTTCCTAGAGAAAACTAAGTTGAAAGATGATAGTAGCAATGATGCGGACTGGGTCTGTGATCTGAGGTTTATCCTCATTGCTGCATAGAAGAATTATGTCCTTGATGCACGGTGATGTCTACTACACAACCTTCTTCTTGTAGACGTTGTTGGGCCTGCAAGTGCACAGGTTTGTAGGACAGTTACAAATTTCCCTCAAGTGGATGACCTAAGGTTTATCAATCCGTAGGAGGCTTAGGATGAAGATGGTCTCTCTCAAACAACCCTGCAACCAAATAACAAAGAGTCTCTTGTGTCTCCAACACACCCAATACAATGGCAAATTGTATAGGTGCACTAGTTCGGCGAAGAGATGGTGATACAAGTGCAAAATAGATAGTAGATATAGGTTTTTGTAATCTGAAATAATAAAAACAGCAAGGTAGCGAGCGATAAAAGTGAGCGTAAACGGTATTGCAATGATAGGAAACAAGGCCTAGGGTTCATACTTTCACTAGTGCAAGTTCTCTCAACAATAATAACATAGATAGATCATATAACAAGCCCTCAACATGCAACAAAGAGTCACTCCAAAGCCACTAATAGCAGAGAACAAACGTAGAGATTATGGTAGGGCACGAAACCACCTCAAAGTTATTCTTTCGGATCGATCTATAAAAGAGTTTGTACTAGAATAACACCTTAAGACACAAATCAACCAAAACCCTAATGTCACCTAGATACTCCATTGTCACCTCAAGTATCCGTGGGCATGATTATACGATATGCATCACACAATCTCAGATTCATCCAACCAACATAAAAGTACTTCAAAGAGTGCCCCAAAGTTTCTACCGGAGAGTCAAGAACATGTGTCAACCCCTATGCATAGGTTCCCAATGTCACGAAACCCGCAAGTTGATCACCAAAACATACATCAAGTGGATCACAAGACATACATCAAGTGTTCTCATAAAAGACTCAATCCGATAAGATAACTTCAAAGGGGAAACTCAATTCATCACAAGAGAGTAGAGGGGAAGAAACATCATAAGATCCAACTACAATAGCAAAGATCGGGATACATCAAGATCGTGCCATAGAGGGAACACGAGAGAGAACACGAGAGAGAGAGAGAGAGAGAGAGAGATCAAACACATAGCTACTAGTACATACCCTCAGCCCCGAGGGTGAACTACTTCCTCCTCATCATGGATAGCGCCGGGATGATGAAGATGGCCACTGGTGATGGGTTCCCCCTCCGGCAGGGCGCCAAAACGGGCTCCCGAGAGGTTTTTGGTGGCTATAGAGGCTTGCAGCGGCGGAACTCCCGATCTATCTTCTGTTCTGGAAGTTTTAGGGTACGCAGGTATATATGGGTGCAAGGGGTACGTCGGTGGACCTCTGGGTTGCTCACGAGGCAGGGGGCGCGCCCTAGGGGGGGCGCCCCCACCCTCGTGGGCAGCCCGGGACTCCCCTGACGTGCACTCCAAGTCCATCAGGTTGCTTTCCTTCCAAAAATAACTTCTCCAGTTGATTTCGTTCCGTTTTGACTCCGTCTGATATTCCTTTTCCTCGAAACACTGAAATAGGCATAAAACAACAAATCTGGGTTGGGCCTTCGGTTAATAGGTTAGTCCCAAAAATAATATAAAAGTGGATAATAAAGCCCAATATTGCCTAAAACAGTAGATAAAGTAGCATGGAGCAATCAAAAATTATAGATACGTTGGAGACGTATCAAGCATCCCCAAGCTTAATTCCTGCTCGTCCTCGAGTAGGTAAATGATAAAAAAGAATTTTTGATGCGGAGTTCTACTTGGCATAATCTCAATGTAAATCTTCTTAATTGTGGTATGAATATTCAGATCCATAAGATTCAAGACAAAAGTTCATATTGACATAAAAATAATAATACTTCAAGCATACTAACAAAGCAATTATGTCTTCTCAAAATAACATGGCAAAAGAAAGTTCATCCCTACAAAATCATATAGTTAGGCTATGCTTCATTTTCGTCACACAAAGATGTTCCCAACTTATATACCCCCGATGACAAGCCAAGCAATTGTTTCATACTTAAATAATCTCAAATTTTTCAACCTTCACGCAATACATGAGCGTGAGCCATGGATATAGCACTATGGGTGGAATAAAATATGATGATGGGGATTGTGTGGAGAAGACAAAAAAGGAGAAAGTATCACATTGACGAGGATAATCAACGGGCTATGGAGATGCCCATCAATTGATGTCAACATGAGGAGTAGGTATTGCCATGCAACGGATGCACTAGAGCTATGAATGCTCAACAAAAGAAAACTAGTGGGTGTGCATCCAACTTGCTTGCTCATGAAGACCTAGGGCATTTGAGGAAGCCCATCGTAGGAATATACAAGCCAAGTTCTATAATGAAAAATTCCCACTAGTATAAAAAGACAACTTATGAGACTCACTACATGAAGAACAAGGTGCTACTTTGAAGCACAATATATGAGACTCGCTACATGAAGAACAAGGTGCTACTTTGAAGCACAATATATGAGACTACATGAAGAACAAGGTGCTACTTTGAAGCACAAGTGTGGAAAAAGAGATAGTAGCATTGCCCTTTTTTTGGGCCTTTTTTGGCCTTTTTTTGATTGGGCAATGCTCTAATAATGATGATCATCACACTTCTATTGATTGCAACATAAGGATTACAACTCGAAACTAGAACAAGACATGACTATATATGAATGCCTCCGGCGGTGTAACGGGATATGCAATGAATCAAGAGTGACATGTATGAAAAATAATGCATGGTGGATTTGCCACAAATACGATGTCAACTACATGATCATGCAATGGCAATATGACAAAAGTAATGTATGTCATGATGATGATGAACGGAACGGTGGAAAGTTGCATGGTAATATATCTCGGAATGGCTATAGAAATGCCATAATAGGTAGGTATGGTGGCTTTTTTGAGGAAGATATAAGGAGGTTTATGTGTGATAGAGCGTATCGTATCACGGGGTTTGGATGCACCGGCGAAGTTTGCACCAACTCTCAAGGTGAGAAAGGGCAATGCACGGTACCGAAGAGGCTAGCAAAGGTGGAAAGGTGAGAGTGCGTATAATACATGGACTCAACATTAGTCAAAAGAACTCATATACTTATTGCAAAAATTTAGAAGTCATCAAAAATCAAGTACTACGCGCATGCTCCTAGGGGGATAGATTGGTAGGAAAAGACCATCGCTCGTCCCCGACCGCCACTCATAAGGATGCACAAGCCAGGTACACTTCATGTTTCAAATTTGTTACACAACTTTAACCATACGTGCATGCTACGGGCTTGCAAACTTAAACACAATCATTTCTCAAATTCAGAATTACTCAACTAGCACGACTTTGATATTATCACCTCCATATCTCAAAAAAATTATCAAGCATCAAACTTATCTTAGTATATATTCAACGCACTCAAAAGAAAGTTTCACATATCTTGAATACCAAGTATATTAATGTTAAGCAAAATACCATGCTATTAATGACTCTCAAAATAATTTAAGTGAATCACGAGAGTTCATCTATTTCTTCAAAATAAATCCACCACTGTGCTCTAAAAGATATAAGTGAAGTACTAGAGCAATAACAAAAACTACTCCGAAAGATATAAGTGAAGCATAAAGAGTATTCTAGCAAATTCCAATTTGTGTGTGGCTCTCTCTCATTAAAGAATTTCAGATCTTGATACTTTATTCAAACAGCAAGCAAAGACTAACAAAATAAATTGACGCTCCAAGCAAAACATATATCATGTGGTGAATAAAAGTATAGCTCCAAGTAAAGTTACCGATGAACGAAGACGAAAGAGGGGATGCCTTCCGGGGCATCCCCAAGCTTAGGATCTTGGTTGTCCTTGAATATTACCTTGGGGTGCCTTGGTCATCCCCAAGCTTAGGCTCTTGCCACTCCTTATTCCATAGTCCATCGAATCCTTACCCAAAACTTGAAAACTTCAACCACACAAAACTCAAAACAAAACTCGTAAACTCTGTTAGTATAAGAAAATAAAACCACCACTTAGGTACTGTAATGAACTCATTTTAAATTCATATTGGTGTAATATCTACTGTATTCTAACTTCTCTATGGTTCATACCATTTAATACTAGCCATAGATGCATCAAAATAAGCAAACAACACATAGAAAACAGAATCTGTCAAAAACAGAACAGTCTGTAGTAATCTGTATAAAACGTATACTTCTGGAACCCCAAAAATTATGAAATAAATTGCTGGACCTGAGTAATTTGTCTATTAATCATCTGCAAAAAGAATCAACCTAAAAGCACTCTCCAGTAAAAAATGGCAGCTATTCTCGTGAGCGCTAAAGTTTCTGTTTTTACAGCAAGATCACATAAACTTCACCCAAGTCTTCCCAAAGGTTCTACTTGGCACTTTATTGAAACAAAAGCTATAAAACATGATTAATACAGTATCGTAATCATGTGGACACACAAAAACAGTAAGGATAAATATTGGGTTGTCTCCCAACAAGCGCTTTTCTTTAATGCTTTTTTAGCTAGGCATGATGATGACAATGATGCTCACATAAAAGATAAGAATTGAAACATAACTGGAGCATCATGAAGAATATGACTAGCACATTTAAGCCTAACCCACTTCCTATGAATAGGGATTTTGTGAGCAAACAACTTATGGGAACAATAATCAACTAGCGTAGGAAGGCAAAACAAGCATAACTTCAAGATTTTTAACACATAGAGAGGAAACTTGATATTATTGCAATTCCTATAAGCATATGATCCTCTCTCATAATAATTTTCAGTAGCATCATGAATGAATTCAACAATATAACCAGCACCTAAAGCATTCTTTTCATGATCTACTTGCATAGAAAATTTACTACTCTCCACATAAGCAAATTTGTTCTCATGAATAGTAGTGGGAGCAAACTCAACAAAATAACTATCATGTGATTGAAAATTAAGATCAAGATGACAAGTTTCATGGTTATAATTATTCTTTAAAGCATACGTGTCATCACAATATCATCATAGACAGGAGGCATGTTTTCATCATAGTAAATTTGCTCATCAAAGCTTGGGGGACAAAAAATATCATCTCCATCAAACATAGCTTCCCCAAGCTTGTGGCTTTGCATATCATTAGAATCATGGGTATTCAGGGAATTCATACTAACAACATTACAATCATGCTCCTCATTCACATATTTTATGCCAAGCATTCTATGTAATTCTTCTTCTAGCACTTGAGCACAATTTTCCTTTCCATCATTCTCACGAAAGATATTAAAAAGATGAAGCGTATGAGACAAACTCAATTCCATTTTTTTGGTAGTTTTCTTTTATAAACTAAACTAGTGCTAAAACAAGAAACAAAAAGATTCGATTGCAAGATCTAAAGATATACCTTCAAGCGCTAACCTCCCCAGCAACGGCGCCAGAAAAGATCTTGATGTCTACTACACAACCTTCTTCTTGTAGACGTTGTTGGGCTTGCAAGTGCACAGGTTTGTAGGACAGTAGCAAATTTCCCTCAAGTGGATGACCTAAGGTTTATCAATCCGTAGGAGGCGTAGGATGAATATGGTCTCTCTCAAACAACCCTGTAACCAAATAACAAAGAGTTTCTTGTGTCCCCAACACACCCAATACAATGGCAAATTGTATAGGTGCACTAGTTCGGCGAAGAGATGGTGATACAAGTGCAAAATAGATAGTAGATATAGATTTTTGTAATCTGAAATAATAAAAACAGCAAGGTAGCGAGCGATAAAAGTGAGCGTAAACGGTACTGCAATGATAGGAAACAAGGCCTAGGGTTCATACTTTCACTAGTGCAAGTTCTCTCAACAATAATAACATACATAGATCATATAACAAGCCCTCAACATGCAACAAAGAGTCATTCCAAAGCCACTAATAGCGGAGAACAAATGTAGAGATTATGGTAGGGTACGAAACCACCTCAAAGTTATTCTTTCGGATCGATCTATAGAAGAGTTTGTACTAGAATAACACCTTAAGACACAAATCAACCAAAACCCTAATGTCACCTAGATACTCCATTGTCACCTCAAGTATCCGTGGGCATGATTATACGATATGCATCACACAATGTCAGATTCATCCAACCAACATAAAAGTACTTTAAAGAGTGCCCCAAAGTTTCTACCGGAGAGTCAAGAACGTGTGCCGACCCCTATGCATAGGTTCCCAATGTCACAAAACCCGCAAGTTGATCACCAAAACATACATCAAGTGGATCGCAAGACATACATCAAGTATTCTCATAAATGACTCAATCTGATAAGATAACTTCAAAGGGGAAACTCAATTCATCACAAGAGAGTAGAGGGGGAGAAACATCATAAGACCCAACTACAATAGCAAAGTTCGGGATACATCAAGATCGTGCCATAGAGGGAACACAAGAGAGAACACGAGAGAGAGAGATCAAACACATAGCTAGTAGTACATACCCTCAGCCCCGAGGGTGAACTACTCTCTTCTTGTCATGGATAGCGCCGGGATGATGAAGATGGCCACCGGTGATGGGTTGACCCTCCGGTAGGGTGCCGGAACAGGCTCCCGAGAGGTTTTTGGTGGCTACAGAGGCTTGCGGCGGCGGAACTCCCGATCTATCTTCTGTTTTGGAAGTTTTAGGGTACATAGGTATATATGGGTGCAAGGGGTACATCGGTGGACCTCCGGGTTGCTCACGAGGCAGGGGGGCGCTGAAGGAAATATGCCCTAGAGGCAATAATAAAGTTATTATTTATTTCCTTATTTCAAGATAAATGTTTATTATTCATGCTAGAATTGTATTAACCGGAAACATGATACATGTGTGAATACATAGACAAACATATAGTCACTAGTATGCCTCTACTTGACTAGCTCATTAATCAAAGATGGTTATGTTTCCTAACCATAGACATGTGTTGTCATTTGATTAATGGGATCACATCATTAGGAGAATAATGTGATTGACATGACCCATTCCGTTAGCCTAGCACTTGATCATTTAGTATGTTGCTATTGCTTTCTTCATGACTTATACATGTTCATGTAACTATGAGATTATGCAACTCCCGTTTACCGGAGAAACACTTTGGGTGCTACCAAACGTCACAATGTAACTGGGTGATTATAAAGGAGTACTACAGGTGTCTCCGAAGGTACATGTTGAGTTGGCGTATTTCGAGATTAGGTTTTGTCACTCCGATTGTCGAAGAGGTATCTCTGGGTCCTCTCGGTAATGCACATCACTATAAGCCTTGCAAGCAATGTGACCAATGAGTTGGTTACGGGATGATGCATTACGTAACGAGTAAAGAGACTTGTCGGTAATGAGATTGAACTAGGTATTGGATACCGACGATCAAATCTCGGGCAAGTAACATACCGATGACAAAGGGAACAAAGTATGTTGTTATGCAGTTTGACCGATAAAGATCTTCATAGAATATGTAGGAGCCAATATGGGCATCCAGGTTCCGCTATTGGTTATTGACCAAGAATAGTTCTAGATCATGTCTAGATAGTTCTCGAACCCGTAGGGTCCGCACGCTTAAGGTTTCGATGACAGTTATATTATGCGTTTATGAGTTTTGATGTACCGAAGGAGTTCGGAGTCCCGGATGAGATCGGGGACATGACGAGGAGTCTCGAAATGGTCGAGACGTAAAGATTGATATATTGGACGACTATATTCGGAGTTCGGAAAGGTTCCGAGTGATTCGGGTATTTATCGGAGTACCGGAGAGTTACGGGAATTCGCCGGGGAGAAGTATTGGGCCTTATTGGGCCATACGGGAAAGAGAGAGGGGCTTCCTAGGGCAGGCCGCGCGCCCCCCCAAGGCCTAGTCCGAATTGGACTAGGGGAGGGGCCGCACCCCCTCCTTCCTTCCCTTCTCTCTTCCCTTTCCTTCTCTCCTACTCCTACTACATGGAAGGTCTCCTAGTTGGACTAGGAAAGGAGGGAATCCTACTCCCGGTGGGAGTATGACTTCTCCCTGGCGCCCCCTCCTTTGGCCGGCTGCCCTCTCTCCCTTGCTCCTTTATATACGGGGGCAGGGGGCATCCCAGGACACACAAGTTGATCTACGGATCGTTCCTTAGCCGTGTGCGGTGCCCCCCTCCACCATATTCCATCTCAGTCATATCGTCGCGGAGTTTAGGCGAAGCCCTGCGCCAGTAAAGCATCATCATCGTCACCACGCCGTCGTGCTGACGAAACTCATCCCCGAAGCTTTGCTGGATCGGAGCCCGGGATCGTCATCGAGCTGAACGTGTGCTGAACTCAGAGGTGTCGTACGTTCGGTGCTTGGATCGGTCGGATCGTGAAGACGTACGACTACATCAACCGCGTTGTGCTAACGCTTCCGTTTACGGTCTACGAGGGTACGTGGACAACACTCTCCCCTCTCGTTGCTATGCCATCACCATGATCTTGCGTGTACGTAGGAAAATTTTGAAATTACTACGTTCCCCAACAGTGGCATCCGAGCCTAGGTTTTATGCGTTGATGTTATATGCACGAGTAGAACACAAGTGAGTTATGGGCGATACAATTCATACTGCTTACCAGCATGTCATACTTTGGTTCGGCGGTATTGTGAGATGAAGCGGCCCAGACCGACATTACGCGTACGCTTACGCGAGACTGGTTTCACCGTTACGAGCACTCGTGCTTAAAGGTGGCTGGCGGGTGTCTGTCTCTCTCACTTTAGCCGAATCGAGTGTGGCTACGCCCGGTCCTTGCGAAGGTTAAAACAACACCAACTTGACGAACTATCATTGTGGTTTTTATGCGTAGGTAAGAACGGTTCTTGCTAAAGCCCGTAGCAGCCACGTAAAATTTGCAACAACAAAGTAGAGGACGTCTAACTTGTTTTTGCAGGGCATGTTGTGATGTGATATGGTCAAAACGTGATGCTATATTGTATGAGATGATCATGTTTTGTAACCGAAGTTATCGGCAACTGGCAAGAGCCATATGGTTGTCGCTTTATTGTATGAAATGCAAATGCCCTGTAATTGCTTTACTTTATCTCTAAGCGGTAGCGATAGTCGTAGAAGCAATAGATGGCGTAACGACAACGATGCTACGATGGAGATCAAGGTGTCGCGCCGGTGACGATGGTGATCACGACGGTGCTTAGAAGATGGAGATCACAAGCACAAGATGATGATGGCCATATCATATCACTTATATTGATTGCATGTGATGTTTATCCTTTATGCATCTTATCTTGCTTTGATTGACGGTAGCATTTTAAGATGATCTCTCACTAATAATCAAGAAATGTTCTCCCTGAGTATGCACCGTTGCGAAAGTTCTTCGTGCTGAGACACCACGTGATGATCGGGTGTGATAGGCTCTACGTTCAAATACAACGCGTGAAAAACAGTTGCACACGCGGAATACTCAGGTCATACTTGACGAGCCTAGCATATACAGATATGGCCTCGGAACACGGAGACCGAAAGGTCGAGCGTGAATCATATAGTAGATATGATCAGCATAGTGATGTTCACCATTGAAAACTACTCCATCTCACGTGATGATCGGACATGGTTTAGTTGATTTGGATCACGTGATCACTTAGATGACTAGAGAGATGTCTGTCTAAGTGGGAGTTCTTAAGTAATATGATTAATTGAACTTTAATTTATCATGAACTTAGTCCTGGTAGTATTTTGCAAATTATGTTGTAGATCAATAGCTTGCGTTGTTGCTTTCATATGTTTATTTTGATATGTTCCTGGAGAAAATTGTGTTGAAAGATGTTAGTAGCAATGATGCGGATTGGATCCGTGATCTGAGGTTTATCCTCATTGCTGCACAGAAGAATTATGTTCTTAATGTACCGCTAGGTGACAGACCTATTGCAGGAGCAGATGCAGACGTTATGAACGTTTGGCTAGCTCAATATGATGACTACTTGATAGTTTTGTGCGCCATGCTTAACGGCTTAGAATCGGGACTTCAAAGACGTTTTGAACGTCATGGACCATATGAGATGTTCCAGGAGTTGAAGTTAATATTTCAAGCAAATACCCGAGTTGAGAGATATGAAGTCTCCAACAAGTTCTATGGCTAAAAGATGGAGGAGAATCGCTCAACTAGTGAGCATGTGCTCAAATTGTCTGGGTGCTACAATCGCTTGAATCAAGTGGGAGTTAATCTTCCAGATAAGATAGTGATTGACAGAATTCTCTAGTCACCATCACCAAGTTAGTAGAACTTTGTGATGAACTATAGTATGCAAGGGATGACGAAAATGATTCCCGAGCTCTTCGTGATGTTGAAATCGACGAAGGTAGAAATCAAGAAAGAGCATCAAGTGTTGATGATTGACAAGACCACTAGTTTCAAGAAAAGGGCAAAGGGAAAGAAAGGGAATTTCAAGCAGAATGGCAAGCAAGTTGTCACTCCCGCGAAGAAGCCCAAAGCTGGACCAAAGCCTGAAATTGAGTGATTATACTGCAAAGAAAAAGGTCACTAGAAGCGGAAATGCCTTGAATATTTGGTGGATAAGAAGGATGGCAAAGTGAACAAGGGTATATTTGATATACATGTTATTTACTAGTGTTTATAGTAGCCCCTGAGTATTTGATACTTGTTCGGTTGCTAAGATTAGTAACTCAAAACAGGAGTTACAGAATAAACAGAAACTAGTTGAGGGTGAAGTGATGATGTGTGTTGGAAGTGGTTCCAAGATTGATATGATCATCATCGCACACTCCCTATACTTTCGGGATTAGTGTTGAACCTAAATAAATGTTATTTGGCGTTTGCGTTGAGCATGAATATGATTTGATCATGTTTATTGCAATACGGTTATTCATTTAAAACCAGAGAATAATTGTTGTTCTGTTTAAATGAATAAAACCGTTGGTGGTCATACACCCAATGAAAATAGTTTGTTGGATCTCGATCGTAGTGATACACATATTCATAATATTGATGCCAAAAGATGCAAAGTTGATAATGATAGTGTAACTTATTTGTGGCACTGCCGTTTGGGTCATATCGGTGTAAAGCACATGAAGAAACTCCATAAAGATGGACTTTTGGAATCACTTGGTTATGAATCATTTGATGCTTGCGAACCGTGCCTTTTGGGCAAGATGACTAAAACTCCGTTCTCCGGAACAATGTAACAAGCTACTGACTTATTGGAAATAATACATACCGATGTATGCGATCCAATGAGTGTTGATGCTCGTGGCAAGTATCGTTATTTTCTGACCTTCACAAGATGATTTGAGCAGATATGGGTATATCTACTTGATGAAACATAAGTCTGAAATAGTTGAAAGGTTCAAAGAATTTCAGAGTGAAGTGGAAAAATCATCATAACAAAAAAAAGTTTCTGCGATCTAATCGCGGAGACGAATATTTTTGAGTTACAAGTTTGGTCTTCAATTAAAACAATGTGGAATAGTTTCACAGCTCACGCCACCTGGAACACCACAATGTTATGGTGTGTCCGAACATCGTAACCGCACTTTATTGGATATGGTGCGATCTATGATGTTTCTTACTAATTTACCATTATCGTTTTGGGGTCATGCATTAGAGACAGCTGCATTCACGTTAAAAGGGCACCATCTAAATCCGTTGAGACGACATTGTATGAACTATGGTTTAGAAGTAAACCTAAAGCTGTCGTTTCTTAAAGTTTGGAGTTGCGATGCTTATATGAAAAAGGTTTTCAACCTGATAAGCTCGAACCCAAATCGGAGAAGTGCGTCTTCATAGAATACCCAAAGGAAACTGTTGGGTACACCTTTTATCACAGATCCGAAGGCAAGATATTCGTTGCTAAAAATGGACTCCTTCTAGAGAAGGAGTTTCTCTCGAAAGAAGTGAGTGGGAGGAAAATAGAACTTGATGAGGTAACTGTACCTGCTCCCTTATTGGAAAGTAGTTCATCACAGAAATTTGTTCCTGTGACTACTACACCAATTAGTGAGGAAGTTAATGATGATGATCATGAAACTTCAGATTAAGTTACTACAAAACCTCGTAGGTCTTCCAGAGTAAGATCCGCACCAGAGTGGTACGGTAATCCTGTTCTGGAAATCATGTTACTAGACCATGCTGAACCTACGAACTATGCGGAAGCGATGATGAGCCCAGATTCCATGAAATGGCTTGAGGCCATAAAATCTGAGATATGATCCATGTATGAGAACAAAGTATGGACTTTGATTGACTTGCTCGATGATCAGCAAGCCATGTTAAATAAATGAATCTTCAAGAGGAAGACGGACATTGATAGTAGTGTTACTATCTACTAAGCTCGACTTGTTGCGAAATGTTTTCAACAAGTTCAAGGTGTTGAATACGATGAGATTTTCTGACTCGTATCGAAGCTTAAGTCTGTCTGAATCATGTTAGCAATTGCCACATTTTATGAAATCTGGCAAATGGATGTCAAAATTGCATTCCTTAATGGATTTATTAAAGAAGAGTTGTATATGATGCAACCAGAAAGTTTTTGTCAATCCTAAAGATGCTAACAAAGTGTGCAAGCTCCAGCAATCCATCAATGGATTGGTGCAAGCATCTCGGAGTTGGAATATACGCTTTGATGAGTTGATCAAAGCATATGGTTTTATACAGACTTTTGAAGAAGCCTGTATTTACAAGAAAGTGAGTGGGAGCTCTGTAGCATTTCTAATATTATATGTGGATGACATATTGTTAATTGGAAATAATATGGAAATTCTGGATAGCATGAAAGGATACTTGAATAAGAGTTTTTCAAAGCAAGACCTCGGTGAAGCTGCTTACACATTGAGCATCAAGATCTATATAGATAGATCAAGACGCTTGATAAGATTTTTCAATGAGTACATACCTTGATAAATTTTTGAAATAGTTCAAAATGGAACAGTCAAAGAAGAAGTTCTTGCCTGTGTTACAAGGTGTGAAGTTGAGTAAGACTCAAGACCCGACCATTGCAGAAAATAGAAAGAGAATGAAAAGTCATTCCCTATGCCTCAGTCATAGGTTCTATAAAGTATGCTATGCTGTGAACCAGACCTATTGTATACCTTGCTCTGTGTTTGGCAAAGGAATACAATTTTGATCTAATAAGTAGATCACTGGACATGGGTCAAGAATATCCTTAGTGAGGACTAAGGAGATGTTTCTCGATTATGGAGGTAATAAAAGAGCCCGTCGTAAAAGTTACAACGATGCAAGCTTTTACACCAATCCAGATGACTCTAAGTCTCAATCTGGATACATATTGAAAGTGGGAGCAATTAGCTAGAGTAGCTCCGTGCAGAGCATTGTGGACATAGAATATTTGCGAAATGCATACGGCTTTGAATATGACAGACCCGTTGACTAAGCTTCTCTCACGAGCAAAACATGATCATACCTTATTACTCTTTTGGGTGTTAATCACATAGCGATGTAAACTAGATTATTGACTCTAGTTAACCCTTTGGGTGTTGATCACATGATGATGTGAACTATGGGTATTAATCACATGTAGATGTGAATATTGGTGTTAAATCACATAGCGATGTGAACTAGATTATTGACTCTAGTGCAAGTGGGAGACTGAAGGAAATATGCCCTAGAGGCAATAATAAAGTTATTATTTATTTCCTTATTTCATGATAAATGTTTATTATTCATGCTAGAATTGTATTAACCGGAAACATGATACATGTGTGAATACATAGACAAACATATAGTCACTAGTATGCCTCTACTTGACTAGCTCATTAATCAAAGATGGTTATGTTTCCTAACCATAGACATGTGTTGTCATTTGATTAATGGGATCACATCATTAGGAGAATAATGTGATTGACATGACCCATTCCGTTAGCCTAGCACTTGATCGTTTAGTATGTTGCTATTGCTTTCTTCATGACTTATACATGTTCCTCTAACTATGAGATTATGCAACTCCCATTTACCGGAGGAACACTTTGGGTGCTACCAAACGTCACAACGTAACTGGGTGATTATAAAGGAGTACTACAGGTGTCTCCGAAGGTACATGTTGAGTTGGCGTATTTCGAGATTAGGTTTTGTCACTCCGATTGTCGAAGAGGTATCTCTGGGCCCTCTCGGTAATGCACATCACTATAAGCCTTGCAAGCAATGTGACCAATGAGTTGGTTACGGGATGATGCATTACGTAACGAGTAAAGAGACTTGTCGGTAACGAGATTGAACTAGGTATTGGATACCGATGATCAAATCTCGGGCAAGTAACATACCGATGACAAAGGGAACAAAGTATGTTGTTATGCGGTTTGACCGATAAAGATCTTCGTAGAATATGTAGGAGCCAATATGGGCATCCAGGTTTCGCTATTGGTTATTGACCAAGAATAGTTGTAGGTCATGTCTACATAGTTCTCGAACCCGTAGGGTCCGCACGCTTAAGGTTTCGATGACAATTATATTATGAGTTTATGAGTTTTGATGTACCGAAGGAGTTCGGAGTCCCGGATGAGATCGGGGACATGACGAGGAGTCTCGAAATGGTCGAGACGTAAAGATCGATATATTGGACGACTATATTCGGAGTTCGGAAAGGTTCCGAGTGATTCGGGTATTTATCGGAGTACCAGAGAGTTACGGGAATTCGCCGGGGAGAAGTATTGGGCCTTATTGGGCCATACGGGAAAGAGAGAGGGGCTCCCTAGGGCAGGCCGCGCGCCCCCCCAAGGCCTAGTCCGAATTGGACTAGGGGGAGGGGCCGCACCCCCTCCTTCCTTCCCTTCTCTCTTCCCTTTCCTTCTCTCCTACTCCTACTACATGGAAGGTCTCCTAGTTGGACTAGGAAAGGAGGGAATCCTACTCCCGGTGGGAGTAGGACTCCTCCCTGGCGCGCCCTCCTTTGGCCGGCCGCCCCCTCCCCCTTGCTCCTTTATATACGGGGGCAGGGGGCACCCCAGGACACACAAGTTGATCTACGGATCATTCCTTAGCCGCGTGCGGTGCCCCCCTCCACCATATTCCACCTCGGTCATATCGTCGCGGAGTTTAGGCGAAGCCCTGCGCCGGTAAAGCATCATCATCGTCACCACGCCGTCGTGCTGACGGAACTCATCCCTGAAGCTTTGCTGGATCGGAGCCCGGGGATCGTCATCGAGCTGAACGTGTGCTGAACTCGGAGGTGCCGTACGTTCGGTGCTTGGATCGGTCGGATCGTGAAGACGTACGACTACATCAACCGCGTTGTGCTAACGCTTCCGCTTACGGTCTACGAGGGTACGTGGACAACACTCTCCCCTCTCGTTGCTATGCCATCACCATGATCTTGCGTGTATGTAGGAAAATTTTGAAATTACTACGTTCCCCAACAGGCGCGCCCTAGGGGGGGCGCCCCCACCCTCGTGGGCAGCCCGGGACTCCCCTGACGTGTACTCCAAGTCCATCAGGTTTCTTTCCTTCCAAAATAACTTCTCCAGTTGATTTCGTTCCGTTTTGACTCCATCTGATATTCATTTTCCTCAAAACACTGAAATAGGCATAAAACGGCAAATCTGGGTTGGGCCTCCGGTTAATAGGTTAGTCCCAAAAATAATATAAAAGTGGACAATAAAGCCCAATATTTCCTAAAACAATAGATAAAGTAGCATGGAGCAATCAAAAATTATAGATACGTTGGAGACGTATCACACTGCTAGGTAACAGACCTATTGCAGGAGCAGATGCAGACGTTATGAACGTTTGGCTAGCTCAATATGATGACTACTTGATAGTTTAGTGCACCATGCTTAACAGCTTAGAATCGGGACTTAAAGACGTTTTGAATGTCATGGACCATATGAGATGTTCCAGGAGTTGAAGTTAATATTTCAAGCAAATACCCGAGTTGAGAGATATGAAGTCTCCAACAAGTTCTATAGCTAAAAGATGGAGGAGAATCGCTCAACTAGTGAGCATGTGCTCAGATTGTCTGGGTACTACAATCGCTTGAATCAAGTGGGAGTTAATCTTCCAGATAAGATAGTGATTGACAGAATTCTCTAGTCACCATCACCAAGTTACTAGAACTTTGTGATGAACTATAGTATGCAAGGAATGACGAAAACGACTCCCGAGCTCTTCATGATGTTGAAATCGATGAAGGTAGAAATCAAGAAAAAGAGCATCAAGTGTTGATGATTGACAAGACCACTAGTTTCAAGAGAAGGGCAAAGGTAAAGAAAGGGAAACTTCAAGTAGAATGGCAAGCAAGTTGTCACTCCCGTAAAGAAACCCAATGCTGGACCAAAGCCTGAAACTGAGTGCTTCTACTGCAAAGGAAATGGTCACTATAAGCGGAAATGCCCTGAATATTTGGTGGATAAGAAGGATGGCAAAGTGAACAAGGGTATATTTGATATACAGGTTATTGATGTGTGACTTACTAGTGTTTATAGTAGCCCCTGAGTATTTGATACTTGTTCGGTTGCTAAAATTAGTAACTCGAAACAGGAGTTACAGAATAGACAGTGACTAGTTGAGGGAGAAGTGACGATGTGTGTTGGAAATGGTTCCAAGATTGATATGATCATCATCGCACACTCCCTATACTTTCAGGATTAGTGTTAAACCTAAATAAATGTTATTTGGCGTTTGCGTTGACCATAAATATGATTTGATCATGTTTATTGCAATACGGTTATTCATTTAAAGTCAGAGAATAATTGTTGTTCTGTTTACATGAATAAAACCTTCAGTGGTCATACACCCAATGAAAATAGTTTGTTGGATCTCGATCGTAATGATACACATATTCATAATATTGATGCCAAAAATGCAAGGTTAATAATGATAGTGCAAACTTATATGTGGCACTGCCGTTTGGGTCATATTGGTGTAAAGCGCATGAAGAAACTCCATAAACATGGATTTTCGGAATCACTTGGTTATGAATCATTTGATGCTTGCGAACCGTGCCTTTTGGGCAAGATGACTAAAACTCCATTCTTCGGAACAATGGAACGAGCTACTGACTTGTTTGAAATAATACATACCGATGTATGCGATCCAATGAGTGTTGATGCTCGTGACGAGTATCATTATTTTCTGACCTTCACAAGATGATTTGAGCAGATATGAGTATATCTACTTAATGAAACACAAGTCTGAAACATTTGAAAAGTTCAAAGAATTTCAGAGTGAAGTGGAGAATCATCGTAACAAGAAAATCAAGTTTCTATGATCTGATCGTGGAGGAGAATATTTGAGTTACGAGTTTGGCCTTCATATAAAACAATATGGAATAGTTTCACAGTTCACGCCACCTGGAACACCACAACATTATGGTGTGTCCGAACGTCATAACTACACTTTATTGGATATGGTGTGATCTATGATGTATCGTACCGATTTACCACTATCATTTTGGGGTTATGCAGTAGAGATAGCTGCATTCACTTTAAATAGGGCACCATCAAAATCCGTTGAGACGACGCCTTATGAACTGTGGTTTGGCAAGAAACCAAAGTTGTCATTTCTTAAAGTTTGGGGCTGCGATGCTTATGTGAAAAAGTTTCAACCTGATAAGCTCGAACCTAAATCGGAGAAGTGCGTCTTCATAGAATACCCAAAGGAAACTGTTGGGTACACCTTCTATCACAGATTCGAAGGCAAGATATTCGTTGCTAAGATGGATCCTTTCTAGAGAAGGAGTTTCTCTCGAAAGAAGTGAGTGGGAGAAAAGTAGAACTTGATAAGGTAATAGTACCTTCTCCTGAATTGGAAAATAGTTTATCACTGAAATCAGTTCCAGTGATACCTACACCAATTAGTGAGGAAGCTAATGATGATGATCATGAAACTTCAGATCAAGTTACTACAGAACCTCGTAGGTCTTCCAGAGTACGGTCCGCACCAGAGTGGTACGGTAATCCTGTTCTGGAAGTCATGTTACTAGACCATGATGAACCTACGAACTATGAAGAAGCAATGATGAGCCCAGATTTCGTGAATTAGCTGGAGGCCATGAAATCTGAGATAGGATCCATGTATGAGAACAAAGTGTGGACTTTGATGGACTTGCCCGATGATCGGCAAACCATAGAAAATAAATGGATCTTCAAGAGGAAGACAGACGTTGATAGTAGTGTTACTATCTACAAAGCTCGACTCGTCGCAAAAAGGTTTTCGACAAGTTCAAGGTGTTGACTACAATGAGATTCAACTGTAGCGATGCTTAAGTCTGTCCGAATCATGTTAGCAATTGCCACATTTTATGAAATCTGGCAAATGGATGTAAAAACTGCATTCCTTAATGGTTTTCTTAGAGAAGAGTTGTATATGATGCAACCAGAAGGTTTTGTCAATCCTAAAGGTGCTAACAAAATGTGCAAGCTCCAGCGATCCATCTATGGACTGGTGCAAGCATCTCGGAGTTGGAATATACGCTTTGATAAGTTGATCAAAGCATATAGTTTTATACGGACTTGCAGTGAAGTCTGTATTTACAATAAAGTGAGTGGGAGCACTACAACCTTTCTGATAAGTATATGTAAGTGACATATTGTTGATCAGAAATGATGTAGAATTTTTCTGGAAAGCATAAAGAAGTGTTTGAAAGGAGTTCTTTAAAAGAAAGACCCCAGTAAAGCTACTTACATATTGAGCATCAAGATCTATTGAGATAGATCAAGACGCTTGATAAGATTTTCAATAAGTAAATACCTTGACAAGATTTTGAAGTAGTTCAAAATGGAACAGTCAAAGAAAGAGTTCTTGCCTGTGTTGCAAAGGTATGATATTGAGTAAGACTCAAATCCCGACCACGGCAGAAAATAAAAAGAGAATGAAAGTCATTCCCTATGCCTCAGTCATAGGTTCTATAAAAGTATGTCATGCTATGGACCAGACCTATTGTATACCATGCCCTGATTTGGCAAGGGAGTACAATTTTGATCTAAGAGTAGATCACTGGACAACGGTCAAGAAAATCCTTAGTAAGGACTAAGGAAATATTTCTCGATTATGGAGGTGATAAAAGAGCCCGTCGTAAAGAGTTACATCTGTGCAAAACTTTTACACCAATCCAGATGACTCTAAGTCTCAATATGGATACATATTGAAAGTGGGAGCAATTAGCTAGAGTAGCTCCGTGCAGAGCATTGTAGACATAGAATATTTGCAAAATACATGCGGTTCTGAATGTGACAGACCTGTTGACTAAACTTCTCTCACGAGCAAAACATGATCATACCTTAGTACTCTTTGGGTGTTAATCACATAGCGATGTGTTGGGGAACGTAGCATAAATTCAAAAAATTTCCTACGAAACACCAAGATCTATCTATGGAGAGACCAGCAACGAGTAGAAAGGGAGAGTGCATCTACATACCCTTGTAGATCGCTAAGCGGAAGCGTTCAAGTGAACGGGGTTGATGGAGTCGTACTCGTCGTGATTCAGATCACCGATGATCAAGTGCCGAACGGACGGCACCTCCGCGTTCAACACACGTACAGCCCGGTGACGTCTCCCACGCCTTGATCCAGCAAGGAGAGAGGGAGAGGTTGAGGAAGACTCCATCCAACAGCAGCACAACGGCGTGGTGGTGGTGGAGGAGCGTGGCAATCCTGCAGGGCTTCGCCGAGCACCTACGGGAGAGGAGATGTGTCACGGGAGGGAGAGGGAGGCAACCAAAGGCCTTTGGTATGATTGCTCCTCCTTTTCCCCACTATATATAGGGCCAAGGGAGAGGGGGGAGGCGCAGCCTTGCCCCCTCCTCCAAGGAAGGGGTGCGGCTAAGGATGGGGAGGAGTCCATCCTCCCCAAGGCACCTCGGAGGTGCCTTCCCCCTTTAGGACTCTTCCCTCTCCAAGTTTCCTTGCGCATGGGCCTCTTGGGGCTGGTGCCCTTGGCCCATGTAGGCCAAGGCGCACCCCCTACAGCCCATGTGGCCCCCCGGGGCAGGTGGCCCCACCCGGTGGGCCCCCGGGACCCTTCCGGTGGTCCCGGTACAATACCGATGACCCCGAAACTTGTCCCGATTGCCGAAACAGGACTTCCTATATATAAATCTTTACCTCCGGACCATTCCGGAACTCCTCGTGACGTCCGGGATCTCATCCGGGACTCCGAACAACATTCGGTAACCACATACAAGCTTCCTTTATAACCCTAGCGTCATCGAACCTTAAGTGTGTAGACCCTACGGGTTCGGGAGACATGCAGACATGACCGAGACGTTCTCCAGTCAATAACCAACAGCGGGATCTGGATACCCATGTTGGATCCCACATGTTCCACGATGATCTCATCGAATGAACCACGATGTCAAGGACTTAATCAATCCCGTATACAATTCCCTTTGTCTAGCGGTATTTTACTTGCCCGAGATTCGATCGTGGTATCCAATACCTTGTTCAATCTCGTTATCGGCAAGTCACTTTACTCGTTCCGTAACACATCATCCCGTGATCAAATCCTTGGTCACATTGCGCATATGATGATGTCCTACCGAGTGGGCCCAGAGATACCTCTCCGTTTACACGGAGTGACAAATCCCAGTCTCGATCCGCATAAAACAATAGATACTTTCGGAGATACCTGTAGTGCACCTTTATAGTCACCCAGTTACGTTGTGACGTTTGATACACCCAAAGCACTCCTACGGTATCCAGGAGTTATACGATCTCATGGTCAAAGGAAGAGATACTTGACATTCGCAAAGCTCTAGCAAATGAACTACTCGATCTTTTGTGCTAGTCTTAGGATTGGGTCTTGTCCATCACATCATTCTCCTAATGATGTGATCCCGTTATCAACGACATCCAATGTCCATAGTCAGGAAACCATGACTATCTGTTGATCACAACGAGCTAGTCAACTAGAGGCTCACTAGGGACATATTGTGGTCTATGTATTCACACGTGTATTACGATTTCCGGATAATACAGTTATAGCATGAATAAAAGACAATTATCATGAACAAGGAAATATAATAATAATACTTTTATTATTTCCTCTAGGGCATATTTCCAACAGTCTCCCACTTGCACTAGAGTCAATAATCTAGTTCACATCGCCATGTGATTAACACTCACAGGTCACATCGCCATGTGACTAATACCCAAGAGTTTACTAGAGTCAGTAGTCTAGTTCACATCACTATGTGATTGACACTCAATGAGTTTTATGTTTCATCATGTTGCTTGTGAGAGAGGTTTTAGTCAACGGGTCTGAACCTTTCAGATCCGTGTGTGCTTTACAAATCTCTATGTCATCTCCTAGATGCAGCTACCACGCTCTATTTGGAGCTATTCCAAACAACTGTTCTACTTGGAGCTATTCTAAATTATTGCTCCATTATATGTATCCGGTCTCTCTACTCAGAGCTATCCGGATAGGTGTTAAGCTTGCATCGTCGTAACCTTTACGACGAACTCTTTTACCACCTCCATAATCGAGAAAATTCCTTAGTCCACTAGTTACTAAGGATAACTTTGACCGCTGTCCTATGATCCATTCATGGATCACTCTTGTACCCCTTGACTGACTCATGGCAAGGCACACTTTCGGTGCGGTACACAACATAGCATACTGTAGAGCCTACGTCTAAGCATAGGGGACGACCTTCGTCCTTTCTCTCTATTCTGCCGTGGTCGAGCTTTAAGTCTTAACTTCGTACCTTACAACTCAGGCAAGAACTCCTTCTTTGACTGGTCCATCTTGAACACCTTCAAGATCATGTCAAGGTATGTGCTCATTTGAAAGTATTATTAAGCATTTTGATCTATCCTTATAGATCTTGATGCTCAATGTTCAAGTAGCTTAATCCAGGTTTTCTATTGAAAAACACCTTTCAAATAACCCTATATGCTTTCTAGAAATTCTACATCATCTCTGATCATCAATATGTCAACAACATATACTCATCAGAAATTCTATAGTGCTCCCACTCACTTCTTTGGAAATACAAGTTTCTCATAAACTTTGTATAAATCCAAAATCTTTGATCATCTCATCAAAGCGTACATTCCAACTCCGAGATGCTTACTCCAGTCCTTTGAAGGATCGCTGAAGCTAGCATACCTTTTAGCATCCTTAGGATTGACAAAAACTTTCTGATTGTATTACATACAACCTTTACTTACGAAAACTAGTAAGGAAACTTGTCTTGACATCCATCTGCCAGATTTCATAAATGTAGCCAATGCTAACATGATTCCGACGGACTTTAAGCATCGCTACGGATGAGAAAATCTCATCGTAGTCAACTCCTTGAACTTGTGAAAAACTTTTCGCCACAAGTCGAGCTTCATGGACGGTGACATTACTATCCACGTCCGTCTTATTCTTAAATTCCATTTATCTTAATGGCTTGCCGATCATCGGGCAAGTCCACCAAAGTCCATGGATCCGTTCTCGGATTTTCTGGCCTCGAGCCATTTATCGGAATCTGGGCCCACCATCGCTTCTCCATAGCTCGTAGTTTCATTGTTGTCTAGCAACATGACCTTCAAGACAGGATCACCTTACCACTCCGAAGTAGTACGTGTCCTTGTCGTCCTACGAGGTTCGGTAGTGACTTGATCCGAAGCTTCATGATCACTATCATAAGCTTCCACTTCAATTGGTGTAGGTGCCACAGGAACAACTTCCTGTGCCCTGCCACACACTAGTTGAAGAGACGGTTCAATAACCTCATCAAGTCTCCACCATCCTCCCACTCAACTCTTTCGAGAGAAACCTTTCCTCGAGAAAGGACCCGATTCTAGAAACAATTCATATTGCTTTCGGATCTGAATTAGGAGGTATACCCAACTGTTTTGGGTTTCCTATGAAGATGCATTTTATCCGCTTTGGGTTCGAGCTTATCAACCTGAAACTTTTTCATATAAGCGTCGCAGCCCCAAACTTTTAAGAAACGACAACTTAGGTTCCTCTAAACCATAATTCATACGGTGTCATCTCAACGGAATTACGCGGTGCCCTATTTAAAGTGAATGTGGTTGTCTCTAATGCCTAACCCATGAACGATAGTGGTAATTCGATAAGAGACATCATGGTACGCACCATATCCAATAGGGTGCAACTATGATGTTCGGACACACCATCACACTTTGGTGTTCCAGGCGGTATTAATTGTGAAACACTTTCCACAATGTCTTAATTGTGTGCCAAAACTCGTAACTCAGATATTCATCTCTATGATCGTATCATAGACATTTTATCCTCTTGTCACAATGATCTTCTACTTCACTCTGAAATTACTTGAACCATTCAATAATTCAGACTTGTGTTTCATCAAGTAAATATTCTCAACATCTACTCGAATCATCTGTGAAGTAAGAACATAACGATATTCACTGCATGCCTCAGCACTTATTGGACTGCACACATCAAAATGTGTTACTTCCAACAAGTTGCTGTCTTGTTCCATCTTATTGAAACCGAGGCTTTTCAGTCATCTTGCCTATGTGGTATGATTTGCATATCTCAAGTGATTCAAAATCAAGTGAGTCCGAACGGTCCATTTGCATGGAGTTTCTTCATGCATATACACCAATAGACATGGTTCGCATGTCTCAAACTTTTCAAAAATGAGTGAGTCCAAAGATCCATCAACATGGAGCTTCTTCATGCATTTTATACCGATATGACTTATGTGGCAGTGCCACAAATAGGTGGTACTATCATTACTATCTTTTGGCATGAACATGTGTATCACTACGATCGAGATTTCAATGAACCATTCATTTTAGGTGCAAGACCATTGAAGGTATTATTCAAATAAATAGAGTAACCATTATTCTCTTTAAATGAATAACCGTGTTGCGATAGACATAATCCAATCATGTCTATGCTCAACGCAAACACCAAATCTCGATGGTAGAGGGAGCATGCGATGCTTGATCATATCAACATTGGAAACACTTCCAACACATATCGTCAGCTCACCTTTAGCTAGTCTCCGTTTTTGCCGTAGCTTTTATTTCGAGTTACTAACACTTAGCAACCGAACCGGTATCTTATACCCTGGTGCTACTAGGAGTACTAGTAAAGTACACATTAACATAATGTATATCCAATATACTTCTATCGACCTTGCCAGCCTTCTCATCTACCAAGTATCTAGGGTAATCCTGCTCCAGTGGTTGTTCCCCTTATTACAGAAGCACTTAGTCTCGGGTTTGGGTTCAGCCTCGGGTTTCTTCATTGGTGCAGCAGCTGATTTGCCGTTTCATGAAGTATCCCTTCTTTCCCTTGCCCTTCTTGAAACTAGTGGTTTCATCAACCATCAACAATTGATGCTCCTTCTTGATTTCTACTTTCGCGGTGTCAAACAACACGAATATCTCAAGGATCATCATATCTATCCCTGATTTGTTATAGTTCATCACAAAGCTCTAGCAGCTTGGTGGTAATGACTTTGGAAAAACATCACTATCTCATCTGGAAGATCAACTCCCACTCGATTCAAGTGATTGTTGCACTCAGACAATCTGAGCACAAGCTCAACGATTGAGCTTTTCTCCCTTAGTTTGCAGGTTAAGAAAATCGTCGGAGGTCTTATACCTCTTGACGTGGGCACGAGCCTGAAATCCCAATTTCAGCCCTCGAAACATCTCATATGTTCCGCGACGTTTCGAAAACGTCTTTAGTGCCTCAACTCTAAACCGTTTAACTGAACTATCACGTAGTTATCAAAACGTGTATGTCTGATGTTCACAACATCCACAAACGACGTTTGGGGTTCAGCACACTGAGCGGTGCATTAAGGACATAAGCTTTCTACTGATCGCATAATCGCTACTATCAACTTTCAACTATATTTTCTCTAGGAACATATCTAAAAGAGTAGAACTATAGCGTGAGCTACGACATAATTTGCAAAAGGTCTTTTGACTATGTTCAAGATAATTAAGTTCATCTTATGAACTCCCACTTAGATAGACATCCCTCTGGTCATCTAAGTGATCACATGATCCGAGTCAACTAGGCCGTGTCCGATCATCACGTGAGACGGACTAGTCATCATCGGTGAACATCTTCATGTTGATCGTATCTTCTATACGACTCATGCTCGACCTTTCGGTCTCCGTGTTCCGAGGCCATGTCTGTACATGCTAGGCTCGTCAAGTTAACCCTAAGTGTTTTTGCTGTGTAAAACTGTCTTACACCCGTTGTATGTGAACGTAAGAATCTATCACACCCGATCATCACGTGGTGCTTCGAAACGACGAACTGTAGCAACGCTGCACAGTTAGGGGAGAACACTTCTTGAAATTTTAATGAGGGATCATCTTATTTACTACCGTCGTTCTAAGCAAATAAGATGTATAAACATGATAAACATCACATGCAATCAAATAAGAGTAGTGACATGATATGGCCAATATCATATAGCTCCTTTGATCTTCATCTTCGGGGCTCCATGATCATCTTGTCACCGGCATGACACCATGATCTCCATCATCATGATCTCCATCATCGTGTCTTCATGAAGTTGTCACGCCAACGACTACTTCTACTTCTATGGCTAACGCGTTTAGCAATAAAGTAAAGTAATTTACATGGCGTTCTTCAATGACACGCAGGTCATACAAAAAATAAAGACAACTCCTATGGCTCCTGCCGGTTGTCATACTCATCGACATGCAAGTCGTGAATCCTATTACAAGAACATGATCAATCTCATACATTACATATATCATTCATCACATCCTTTTGGCCATATCACATCACATAGCATACCCTGCAAAAACAAGTTAGACGTCCTCTAATTGTTGTTTGCATGTTTTACGTGGCTGCTATGGGTTTCTAGCAAGAACGTTTCTTACCTACGCAAAGACCACAACGTGATATGCCAATTGCTATTTACCCTTCATAAGGATCCTTTTCATCGAATCCGATCCGACTAAAGTAGGAGAGACAGACACCCGCTAGCCACCTTATGCATCTAGTGCATGTCAGTCGGTGGAACCAGTCTCACGTAAGAGTACGTGTAAGGTCGGTCCGGGCCGCTTCATCCCACGATGCCGCCGAATCAAGATAAGACTAGTAGCGGCAAGCATATTGAACAAAATCAACGCCCACAACTACTTTGTGTTCTACTCGTGCATAGAATCTACGCAATAGACCTAGCTCATGATGCCACTGTTGGGGAACGGAGCATAAATTCAAAAAATTTCCTACGAAACACCAAGATCTATCTATGGAGAGACCAGCAATGAGTAGAAAGGGAGAGTGCATCTACATACCCTTGTAGATCGCTAAGCGGAAGCGTTCAAGTGAACGGGGTTGATGGAGTCGTACTCGTCGTGATTCAGATCACCGATGATCAAGTGCCGAACGGACGGCACCTCCGCGTTCAACACACGTACAGCCCGGTGACGTCTCCCACGCCTTGATCCAGCAAGGAGAGAGGGAGAGGTTGAGGAAGACTCCATCCAACAGCAGCACAACGGCGTGGTGGTGGTGGAGGAGCGTGGCAATCCTGCAGGGCTTCGCCGAGCACCTACGGGAGAGGAGATGTGTCACGGGAGGGAGAGGGAGGCAACCAAAGGCCTTCGGTATGATTGCTCCTCCTTTTCCCCACTATATATAGGGCCAAGGGAGAGGGGGGAGGCGCAGCCTTGCCCCCTCCTCCAAGGAAGGGGTGCGGCTAAGGATGGGGAGGAGTCCATCCTCCCCAAGGCACCTCGGAGGTGCCTTCCCCCTTTAGGACTCTTCCCTCTCCAAGTTTCCTTGCGCATGGGCCTCTTGGGGCTGGTGCCCTTGGCCCATGTAGGCCAAGGCGCACCCCCTACAGCCCATGTGGCCCCCCGGGGCAGGTGGCCCCACCCGGTGGGCCCCCGGGACCCTTCCGGTGGTCCCGGTACAATACCGATGACCCCGAAACTTGTCCCGATTGCCGAAACAGGACTTCCTATATATAAATCTTTACCTCCGGACCATTCCGGAACTCCTCGTGACGTCCGGGATCTCATCCGGGACTCCTAACAACATTCGGTAACCACATACAAGCTTCCTTTATAACCCTAGCGTCATCGAACCTTAAGTGTGTAGACCCTACGGGTTCGGGAGACATGCAGACATGACCGAGACGTTCTCCGGTCAATAACCAACAGCGGGATCTGGATACCCATGTTGGCTCCCACATGTTCCACGATGATCTCATCGGATGAACCACGATGTCAAGGACTCAATCGATCCCGTATACAATTCCCTTTGTCAGGCGGTATTTTACTTGCCCGAGATTCGATCGTCGGTATACCGATACCTTGTTCAATCTCGTTACCGGCAAGTCACTTTACTCGTTCCGTAACACATCATCCCGTGATCAAATCCTTGGTCACATTGCGCATATGATGATGTCCTACCGAGTGGGCCCAGAGATACCTCTCCGTTTACACGGAGTGACAAATCCCAGTCTCGATCCGCATAAAACAATAGATACTTTCGGAGATACCTGTAGTGCACCTTTATAGTCACCCAGTTACGTTGTGACGTTTGATACACCCAAAGCACTCCTACGGTATCCAGGAGTTATACGATCTCATGGTCAAAGGAAGAGATACTTGACATTCGCAAAGCTCTAGCAAATGAACTACTCGATCTTTTGTGCTAGTCTTAGGATTGGGTCTTGTCCATCACATCATTCTCCTAATGATGTGATCCCGTTATCAACGACATCCAATGTCCATAGTCAGGAAACCATGACTATCTGTTGATCACAACGAGCTAGTCAACTAGAGGCTCACTACGGACATATTGTGGTCTATGTATTCACACGTGTATTACGATTTCCGGATAATACAGTTATAGCATGAATAAAAGACAATTATCATGAACAAGGAAATATAATAATAATACTTTTATTATTGCCTCTAGGGCATATTTCCAACACGATGTGAACTAGATTATTGACTCTAGTAAACCCTTTGGATGTTGATCACATGACAATGTGAACTATGGGTATTAATCACATACATATGTGAATATTGATGTTAAATCACATGGTGATGTGAACTAGATTATTGACTCTAGTGCAAGTGGGAGACTGAAGGAAATATGCCCTAGAGGCAATAATAAAGTTATTATTTATTTCCTTATTTCATGATAAATGTTTATTATTCATGCTAGAATTGTATTAACCGGAAACATAATACATGTGTGAATACATAGACAAACATAGTGTCACTAGTATGCCTCTACTTGATTAGCTCGTTGATCAAAGATGGTTATGTTTCCTAGCCATAGACATGGGTTGTCATTTGATTAACGGGATCACATCATTAGGAGAATGATGTGATTGACTTCGACCCATTCTGTTAGCTTAGCACTCAGTCGTTTAGTATGTTGCTAATGCTTTCTTCATGACTTATACATGTTCCTATGACTATGAGATTATGCAACTCCCGTTTACCAGAGGAACACTTTGTGTGCTACCAAACGTCACAACATAACTGGGTGATTATAAAGGTGCTCTACAGGTGTCTTCGAAGGTACTTGTTGGGTTGGCATATTTCGAGATTAGGATTTGTCACTCCGATTGTCGGAGAGGTATCTCTGGGCCCTCTCGGTAATGCACATCACTATAAGCCTTGCAAGCAATGTGACTAATGAGTTAGTTGCGGGATGATGCATTACAGAACGAGTAAAGAGACTTGCTAGTAACGAGATTGAACTAGGTATTGAGATACCGACGATCGAATCTCGAGCAAGTAACATACCGATGACAAAGGGAACAACGTATGTTGTTATGCGGTTTGACCGATAAAGATCTTCGTAGAATATGTAGGAGCCAATATGGGCATTCAGGTTCCGCTATTGGTTATTGACCAGAGAGATGTCTCGGTCATGTCTACATAGTTCTCGAACCCGTAGGGTCCGCACGCTTAACGTTCGTTGACGATATAGTATTATATGATTTATGTATGTTGGTAACCGAATGTTGTTCGGAGTCCCGAATGAGATCACGGACATGACGAGAAACTCCGGAATGGTCCGGAGATGAAGTTTAATATATGTGATAATGTTGTTTGGTCTCCGGAAGGGTTCCGGAATTCACCGAAAGGGGTTCCGGATGTTTCCCGAAATGTTTGGGTACGAGAACACGTTATTTGGGCCAAAGGGGAAAGCCCACAAGGTTTTTGGAAAGCGCAAAAGGAAGTTTTGCGGAGTCCAGGGGCCAGACGCCAGGGTCCCTGGCGTCTGGGTCCAGACGCCGGGAACCCTGGCGTCTGGCCCTGGAGTCCGAGAAGGACTCTTGCCTTTCGGGTGAAACCGACTTTGTGGAAGCTTTTACTCCAAGTTTTGACCCCAAGGCTCAACATATAAATAGAGGGGCAGGGCTAGCACCAAAGACACATCAAGAAACACCAAGCCGTGTGCCGGCAACCCCGTCCCCTCTAGTTTATCCTTCGTCATAGTTTCCGTAGTGCTTAGGCGAAGCCATGCGGAGGTTGTTCTTCACCAACACCGTCACCACGCCGTTGTGCTGCCGGAACTCATCTACTACTTCGCCCGTCTTGCTGGATCGAGAAGGCGAGGACGTCATCGAGCTGAATGCGTGCAGAACTCAGAGGTGCCGTGCGTTCGGTACTTGGATCGGTCGGATCGTGAAGACGTACGACTACATCAACCGCGTTGATAAATGCTTTCGCTTAGCGATCTTCAAGGGTATGAAGATACACTCCCCCTCTCGTTGCTATGCATCACCATGATCTTGCGTGTGCGTAGATTTTTTTTGAAATTATTACGTTCCCCAACACCTACCACATTGCGGTTCGAGAAGATGGCACCCACCAACGAACATGAGGAGAATAGAGAAAATATAGAGTGAACGTGGCGGCAAGCTAGGGTTTCGACTGTGTCACTGGCAACGCGGGGGACACATCGTTCTCATCGCTGTAACACATTTCAAATTTCATTGTGTTTTTCATTGTGTTCAAATTTCGCAGAAAAATACTTCCTTCGTCCGAAAATACTTGATCAAAATAGATAAAAATGAATATATTTAGAATTAATATACATTTAGATACACCTCATTTTATTCATTTAATGACAAACATTTCCGAACGAAGGGAGTAGTAAATGTAAAATGTACGGTGTACCGATTACCGAAGGCCTCGACTCAAACCATTTCCTAGTCCGCCTTCGAAGTGCCGGTTACGCCTATCCACCCAGGCCACGCACACCTGCAACTCCTTCCCCATCTCCTTCTCCCCAAAACTTCCGACTGTTCAAGGTTCAGACCCAAGCACCGCACACACCACCAAGCCCATGTCGGAGGCGTCCTCTTCCTCGGCGGCGGCCCCGGCCCCGGCCCCGCCCCCTGCGCCGGCGCTGGATCCGGAGGCGATCTCCCTCATGGCGGAGGAGGCGCCGCCGGAGGAGATTACGCTGGTCGTGAAGTGGAGCGGGAAGGAGTACACGGTGCGGGCGATGGGGGACGACACGCTGTTGGAGCTGAAGCGGCGCATCTGCGAGTTCACCGACGTGCTCCCCAAACGCCAGAAGCTTCTCTACCCCAAGCTCATACTCAACGACGAGTCCGTCCTCCTTTCCTCCCTCCCCTTCAAGCCCAACGGCAAGCTGACCATGATCGGGTAAGCGCGATTCTCCCCGCCCTCCTCGTGACTCTTAACTCCGTAGTTGCTTGGGTCGGATGCGTGCCTGCGAAAATCAGTGCATCCACATGGAATTGGATGATTATTTTGTATCGCCCCGCCGAAACGCTAGGTTTCGGTTGGTGAAATCGGCGGGAGATGCGAGCTTGGTGGGGATCGAGCGCAGATGCCACGGTTTTGCGATGTGAGAGGCTGGATTTGGAATGCTCCGTGAACCAATCGCTAAACCCTAGCTTGTTTGATCTCTTCTGTTTGCGTTGTGTGTTGGTGATTTGAACTTGTTGCTTTGTTTGATATGTTCTGGAACTGTGGAATTGGCGTATTTGATGGTGGATTTGGGCATTCGGTATTTCGGTGTGGCCGTATAAGGAAAACAGGAAGTACTTCTCTGTTTGACAGTTTAGAGTTTAGACGAATGGATTGGGGAATAATGTGGGTGGTGACAGCAGAACCGCGGCATCAACTGGCACTGATAGATATTAGAGCACACGATTTTCAGCTGAGAAGGATAAGATTACCTGCTCAAACATTTTATGGGTCGTAGTTTTAATTATACTTGTGTGTGCTGCGACGGTGTCCCATTTAGAGTGGAGTATATTAAGGGCACCACCACCAGTGAAATATCTGAAGTAAGTAAATTGTTGGCCTGTTGAATAACTCACTGGTGGTTGCATCATGAACTTTGTTCAGCCATTTTTTCACTTCTGGATCAGAACAGTTAGTTGTTCTTCAATGGTTACCATTTTTTATTTGTTTTTGACTTATGATGATACCATTTGGTGGTTGTTGTCTTTTACTTATGAAGACCGATAATGTGGCCTTCAGTCTACTTAGCATGGAGATGGTAACTGAAATTTAAAATGAAGTGAGAGCAAATCTGGTCTGTTTTTTTCACGAATAAGCAAAGCTTGCGTATCTTTTCATTGATAGAAGAAAGGAGAATGAGTACACTAGAGGATACAACACATGGCATGAACGCAAGGAGGCATGAGCATGGAACCCGGAGCAGAGAGGAAAGGGGTGCTCAGCCCAAACAGGGAAAAGGACACAACTAAACCCACCAAGCCTAAAATTGGAGAGACATGCCTAATAAGCGAGACGTTGAACATCTCCAAATCCAACACCGGGGATGCCACGAGCGAGCAAGATAGCGCCTTCAAGAAGGGGAACGACGTCGTGCCGCCGCCACCATCCGATCCAAAGAATTGGACCTAGGGTTTTCCCCAAAGCAGCGCCTCCAAGAAGGGAAACGACACGCGTGAATGTCGCCGCTGCCAGCATCGGTAAGCCGAGCATGGATTTCACTGGGCCTAAGTCCGAGCAATCCCGTAGCCGCCAGATCAGGGTCCGAAGATGAGGAAGTCAGTTCGCCGGTCGACCGCCACCTCAGAAGGTGATGGGGCTGCACCTTCTGAGGTGGCGGTACTTCATATTCATGCCATGAGGTGGCGGTACTTCATATTCAAATCTAGTCTGTTCGGATGGTGTTTTTCTGGGGCCATAATTTGCCCTTGTGTCTAAGCATTTTTTTCTGGACCCATTTAAGTAGTAACTTCAAATAACATAGTTCAGTTTTGTTAGATACTTCATATTCTGTTTTATGGTGTTAGCTACCCATCATATTTTTACCCATATTTGCCAATAATTTTGATAATGGGTTGTTGTTTGGTGAATCGTATTAAGCTACATAAATCAACAATTAAAAGTTTGTACAGATTCTAGTGGAATACTTACAGAAGTGAGGTAATTGATTCTGTCCACATAGATAGATCATGAGTTCAGGCTATTTTTATTTACAGTGAGATGATACATTTTGGGCGTGGAGTGTGGATTACTGCTGTAGCCTGTATGATAACAATCTTATGCCTGAATAGAAAGAAAGAGCCATGGGCGTGGAGTGTGCATTACTGCCGTCAGTGGTGAAGCTACTCCAAGACTCTGGTGTCAAGTGGCATTACAGATTTTTTTTAAGCAAACCTAGCTATAAATTACTCCCTCCGATCCAAAATAAGTTTCGTGGTTGAACTAAAACCACGACACTTAATTTGGAACGAAGGGAGTACTGTATGCTTGTACACAAATACTATATGCATGTACTTATTTGAGCTTTTGACATCACTAGGCTCAACTGCTAGCACTGCCACTGACTGCTGTAGCCTTCAGGATAACATTCTTATGCCCGGCTAGAAAGAGCCAATGCTATTTGTTTGGGAATGGGCACTTGACTTGATATTTTTGTAAAACATTTTCCTCCCCTAATATTTGCTCTACTCCTCACCAGTCCAGTTGTAGGATGATTAGTGGATGGTGAAGAAAGTGTATTTTAAGTGCATAAATTGCATAGGCATGTACCATAGCAATCACCTATTTGATAATTAATACTCGCATGCTTGTGGCCTTTTAGCAAGGTATTTTGTTGTGGGTACTGGATCAATTTTTTGAGCCAGAAAAGAGGTATTGTTGTGAACTACCTTGTGTGTGAAAGTGAGTCCGATCTTAATTTTAATTTATCCCTTGAGCTTTACTCAACATAAGTATATTATAATATTTAAAAAAAATCAAGGGCTTGAATTCAAATCACTCTTTTGGTGCATTCTACCTCAAACAACATGCTCCGTTTCATGCGGTTTCCTTCCGTATGGAAGGTGCACACTGTTCCCTCACAGTAATTTATAGATCTGTTATATTGTCTTGCACTGAATTTCAGTACTGTTGAAGATGAAATATTTGTGGACCGACCAGATGATCCAGAGGTACTCGATGATTATGAATTTTTCAAAGATGAAGTTACTGCTATCAAGGATAATGTTCTCTACAAGCAAAAAGTGAAACGTCGTGCAAGCCAGTATAAGGTATATTTCCTTGGCATTTTTCTTTCTTGCTATATGTTTCCTCCATATGCATGCTTGTGTAGTTGCACACTGGTACCTATTTGTGTTAATTCTGATGCACTTCTTGGTGCCTGCTCTCCCTTCAATCTGTGTGAAATTGGTCCAACTTTCTGCATGGTCCAGCTTTGACTAATTTAAACACTTCGACATTAGACATTACTATGTGCTTTACCATGTACTTGAAGCTTTGTGAGTCTTCTTGTGTAACAGTACAATGATGGTGACCTTCTCGTGTCTCTATACTTGAACCTAGATTCATGAAGTTCTTTGAGCAATGATCTTTTAACCATAACTCTGGTGTGTATTTCCTTTATTATGACCTAATGTTGAGACAACAACAGAAGCAACCACTAAAAGGAGTCCATACTGTTGGTTATGATTACGAAAGGAAGTTGTTGGGCCGTGCCTTACTGCCTTGTTAAACTTACTGTAAGATGAATTTGAGGTGTGATGACAAAGCGCTTGTGTCCTGTATTTGCCTTGGTTGCCTTGTACTCCCTCCGTCCGGAAATACTTGTCATTGAAATGGATGTATCTAGATGTATTTTAGTTCTAGATACATCCATTTTCATCCATTTTGATGACAAGTAATTCCGGACGGAGGGAGTATAAAATTATAAATTGATTCTCCAGGTCTGATTAACACATCTTTTTGTGCCTATGCATGTAGATCAAGCTCTTGAATCCATGCCGCGATGGAAAAAGATTGCTTGTGTTAGACATTGACTATACTCTGTTTGACCATAGGTCTCCAGCTGAGAATCCTTTGGAACTCATGCGTCCATGTAAGTACACTTTTGATCCACAAAGCTGTGTTCAGTCAGCAGACTTGAAGTTTCATGCCATAATTCCTTTGCAGTTCTCCACGAATTTCTCGCTGCTGCATACGCAGAGTATGATATCATGATATGGTCAGCAACAAAGTAAGCCTTTTGCTACCCTAAACTATCTATTGATCAGTCATGATCGCAATGTGAAATTGGTATAAATGATCACTGTCGACCCTTTGAATGCAGTATGAAATGGGTGCAGCTGAAGATGGAGCAACTTGGAGTTCTTAGCAATCCCAACTACAAGATCACCGCCCTTCTGGATCACATGGCGATGATAACTGTGCATGCTCCTGACAAGAAGGTCTTCGACTGCAAACCTCTTGGTGTCATCTGGACCAAGTTCCCCGAGGTTGGTGTTCTGTGCTCGAGTGCATCACTAATGAATGTGATATTTTCAAGACTCAAGTTCAATTATCTAACCACCATCGCTCCCGGTTCCTCCATATGCAGCACTACAGTGAAAAGAACACAATCATGTTTGATGACCTCAGGAGGAATTTCGTCATGAACCCACAGAACGGCCTCGTGATCAGACCGTTCAAGAACGCCAGTAAGAACCGAGGCCGCGATCAGGAGCTGCGAAAGCTCACGCAGTACCTGCTCTCCATTGCGGAGTTAGAAGATTTCAGCAAGCTGGAGCACGACGGTTGGGAGTCCTTCATGGACGAAACCGGCAAGAGACGCAGGCGCAGGTAGTTTTCTTCGGTATAGCGATCGGCAGGCAAGGACTAGGCCCTACTACTTTTTGTCAAGTGCCATCGACCGCACACACTAGCGCACCGGAATGAGCAGGAAAACCCTAATGTCCACTTGAAACACACCGCGAAAAACACCCCAGGCTTAATCTGCGTTGGACTTTTTGGCGAGTTACACTTGTGTCGGAGCCTTCAGCTGCGCGCTTTTCCAGTTTCAACGTGGAATTATTAGCTTTTCACTGTGATTTTGGTCCATCTGTTCCTGCCATCACTGTATCTGGCCTCTAGCTTGCATGGGCGCGAACTGTTCTGCAACAGTTGGTAGGGTGGTAGAGGAGTATCGTGAGCAGGGCATGGACATGCGATGGTTTTTTTTGACTGGGCTGAGTTATTACTACTGCCAGTGTGATGGTGACGAACTGATGACTGCTGAGGCTGGGTAGCATCCGGCTGACTGACTGGCTCTCCCAGCCAGCGTAGTATCATTTCGAGTATCATAATGGTGCCCCAGTCTTACCAGTCTACGGCGTCTGTATGTAGGAACCAGGCCAAGTTATTATGGTCCCTGCCTAGCTAGCTGTCGCCGTGTTCGTTTCCTTGTCCTGCCCATTGCGCAGGATCTTGTAAAGTTACGTGAATCTTACCTCAGCCGTATGTTTACCGAGGTTATTTTACCTGTATTTTACGCGTTGCAGCTACCTAGATTTCGGTTAGGTTTTTCATTGCGATCCGCGCCTTCACGTGGCAATCGGGGTTCTTGCCCGGTTGCTCCCCAGCCGACGACCATCATCAGGGCACCGGTGTGTTGGGATTTCAGTGAAGGACTCCCTGCAGACAACAGCCTCATGTGGACCATGGCCATGCCTAGCCCTAGCCGAGACAATGATGCACCTCCTGGCTCCTGCTCCTAAATAAAATTGGAGCGAGTTATAGCAGGCCCCGGCCGGGGTCAGTTGTTTGGATGTCACCGCGATGCCAAACTCGTTCCTCTTAGATTTCCTATTTTCACCTGACACTGCAGTGACTTCGTGGGTTGCAAGTCATTGGGACATGGGTGCAAACCATGCAGTAAAGAAAACCTCGAATATACTTGAGCAAGCAAGGAGCACTCAACAACATCATCAGTCTTTTGTGCAACACAACACGATGATGGTACAACAAGCTACAGATTACAGTCTTGCAGAAAAATATTAAAAAAAAGGGTACAAATTACACACACTGAAAAGACGGCAAGGCTGTAGGAGGGTCAAATCCTTGGACTCTTTCAGACTTTACATTTTACAGCACGATGGGGCAGCAGCACGATCCACCGCAGCGACACACGAACGACATGGCCGCTTGCCGCACGCCTGCACGGACATCTTTTTTTTATTTTTTTATACTCGACGGGTTAAAAAGCACAGAATGGGACAGATTTACGGGGAGTAAAATATGAGAGGATCACGCAGGAACGAACTAGACAGACAAACTCAGCAGCAAGCTCTATAAAAACATCGTCGTGGGCATGGCGGATGGAGGTCACGGTCAGGCGAGGAGCCAGAAGTTCTTCTGCCACCGGGTGCTGACGAGGTAGCCGCCCACGCCCTTGCTCTGCTTCCTCACCGCCAGCGTCAGGCACTCGGCCTGGTTGATGCACTGCTCCACCAGCTCCTCCCCGCTGCTCCGCGTCAAGCTGCACACACGTTTCCATTTCTTCATTCAGACAAGGTCTAGTGGTTTCTTTTTTTTTAGGGGATTCAGACAAGGTCTAGTAGAAGTAGCTAGTGACGAATGATGACAAGATGAAAAGTTAACCACCTGACTCGGTTTCCACATGATACTTTACTAGCACTACATCGCTGTTATTATCTCTTGTCGACATGAATGAACGAAGATGGCAACAATTATAGGCCGTTTGCTTTACTTAGTTGGGAGATGCAGCTAAAGGGGACAAGGAAAAGCATCTGGGATTTATGGACATCACATGGATCTGCACTAGCCCGGTGGTGTTTTCCGGAAAGACACGCATGGACCCTGCCATTGAACGGGTGTGAGCCCGATCGAGCCTGCCTGCCCAGGAGCCGTCGTTTGTGAGTCCTGACTGGACCGGACCCTCTCATCAATCAATTATCATAAAAGGCTTTGCTTGCACAAGATCTGCCGGTGGTGGTTTACTGTGTTCTTTTCCTGAAGGGATAGGCTCAAGGGAACTGATACGAGTACAGATGTAAATACAATACAGATGTAGCAGTGCGGATGAAGTTTTTTGTTGGGATTCGGGATCCAGGTATGAATGACTCTGAACTACCCCCTTTTAAAAACCGCACCACACACTGCACTGTACAGGCTGACACCATGATAGTTGATAGATTCTCCCGGCCGGTAGGTTTCTATCTACTCACAGTTGACCTTGGCCTCACATTTTTAACACAAGCACTCAATAGTGATAAGGTAGATAGACACAGTATTCTTAAAAAGAAAAGGTAGGCAGTAGATATACAGTATGCTGTATACAGTAATGCATGTCTGCAAGAATGTATGCTTACCAGCTTAGCCAGCAGAAGGTAGAGGGCTTGGTTTGGCTGAGCACCAGCACGGAGGCCTCCAGCTTCTTCACCTGGCTGAGGATGGTGCCCAGCTTGGGGCCTTGGATCACCAGCGCCTCCACCTCCACCTACCAACGTTCACACGCAACACCATGAGCCCTCCTTTTTTTCTTTCCTTTTCGACAGACAAATGCAAGCAAGAGGACACACGAACAGTTCATGCAACGTACGGCGACAGGGGAGTAGAGTACTACTCGTGTACTGCGCCACATTGAGGCTCTGACTTTTGATTCAAGCAACCAAAGCAAAGCAGATCACGGCCGGCAGGCTTGGGTTCCGTACGTAGTAATGCCCATGTTTACGGCCGGTTTAGGTGGGATTTTGCTTGGGGTTGGGGCGAGCCCCCACTGGCTTGTTTGTTTGCTTGCTAATCCGTTCTTTATGCGGGCTGAGAGACCTTTGGGGCCTGCCGAGATCCATCCCACGGCCATGAAAAGTGGGCGATGATTCCCTTTTTTTGTGTATGTTTCTGATCTGATCTGATCTGTATAAAATACAGGGACCAACCAGATGGATAGGCTCGCCATTTTTAACCAAGTACTGAAGGTGTCTCTCCCTCATCATGTGGACTTCAGGATGGCGGGATTAACCAGGAAACCGAAACTTTACGCTATTGACTCTCGGCGGCAACACTATGCTTGAACATTTTCTTATCTGGGCCTAAGTATGTATGAGCTGCTAGTAAGCATGCTTGCACTTTTAGATAATGAAACATGCTTGCATGACTATATAGAATATCAAGACATTTTCTCTAGGTTTGATTTCTATGAACTACTACAAGTAAACATGGAGTACAGTGGAACTCCTTTTCAATAAATAAATGAACTCCGAAGTACATGTTCTATTGGTGGTAAAACACAAACTTTTGTGAACTACTTCTAGAATCTCTTGGGCATGCTTCCAAGCGCACGCTTCCAAAGGGGGAACCCGAACCAAGCTAGACTGTAGAGACTAGAGACAAGCTCCTTAAAATGGCGATTTGAAGCAAAAATGAAGAAGCACAGTTAGCTAGCTCGAAATAGTGCTGCACTCAGATAGTTACATGGCATGCATGTACTACTTCCGTTGGCTGTGTGATGCAGAGGCCGGGATAAACTCCTTTTTTTGGGGAAAATGCAAGTATTTTCGTCCTAGAAAAGAAGAATGCTCGTAACTTAACAGAGAAATGGCACACGTATGATACCTCAGGCCTGCAGGCCTTGCAGAGCGTGCCGAGGGAGTTGGCGAGGGAGGGCGCCTCCTCGGCTCCGGCGCCGTAGTGTGGCAGGATGTGGAGCAGGGTGAGGAAGTCCCCCCGGTTGGCGACGTGGGTGAGCGCCCACATCATGGCGTGCTTGGCCCCGGAGCTGTCGTCCACCACCACCATCACCCGCTTCCTCCCCGCGGCCGCCGCCGACGCCGCCGCCTCCCCCTTCCCGCCGCCGCCGTACCCTCTCCCGGCCCGCTTCTTGGACCACCGCCTCGAGCCCCTCCTCCTCCCTCCGCCGCCGCCGTACCCGTCCTGCGCGGCCTGCAGCCCGTTGCTGGAGCTCAGCTGCCTCAGGAAGTGCTCCCCGGAGCCGCTCGCCATCTTACGGCGCCAATGCCGGCCGCGCGCGCGCTGGTGCAGAGGACTGTGCAGGAGTGGAGTGATGGTGTTAAGTGGAGGGAGTGGCACGGCCGGAGCGATATAAGGGTGGATGGGCGGGGGAAAGGACAAGGCCGCTTAGAAGAGAGGAATCATGGAGCGGGTGGATTAGCCTGCTAGTGGTCACGAGCGCGCTCCACTTGTACTGCACACACACACACAAAAACCTGAAGAAAGCGTGCTTAAGTACTTAAGCAGAGAGCATAATGCACTGCAAATATAATACCTACAAGGGAATCGCTGCACATTCTCATCCGTTTTGGCCTTGCGTATGCACCGTCACATATGGGTACGGATGATTTTCATGGTCTCAGCTAGCCGGGGCTGGCTGTGCGCGGGAGAGAATATGTCAGGTTTCGTCGACATGCATGGTTGGCTCCAAACCGGGACGGATTGGTCAATACGGCATCAATCGTAACGCACGGAGCTCTTGGCGCCACTCCCATACTTATCATGTGCTCATAAATTCCAAATGGTTTCCATATGCTACCAGTGGATCTTGTTTCTTATTCACGTGCTAACCCACCTAGCTAGCTATCCGGCCAGCCCTTTGCGTACGTGTGCAATCTCGGGCAGTACTGAAGCTAGGATTAAACATTGCTCCATCTCGCTCTCAGCGCGGCTCTAGTTGATACTCTAGCTCAAATCCCGCGGATTTGCCGGGACCAGCTAGCTAGCTAGCTAACAACGAACCAACGCCTCACTCGCTCACTCAAGCCTCTGACAGTCCTCACACGATTCTGGCTGTATGCACGGTTGCACACCACGCAGCTCCAGCCAGCCATTCGAGAGCGGTGTTGAACGGATGCATGGGCGATGGAGCTAGCGTAGTAGTACGTGTTGGGTCGGGACATGTGCATGGCCCATCTGCTCTGCATGCATGGGGCAGATTCTCGTTCTCTCGTCCGCTTCTACAGTCCTCTAAGCCCTACCAATACGAACGCCCCCTTGTGACGGGAGGGAACAGCCTTGCCAAGTTTTCACCGAGGCATCATGGCCGGAGCAGAGCTGGCTAGGGCCGGAGGGAGACGTGGTCGATGCTTCCATGATCTGCGCGAGGAAACTGCCGCAGGGTGTGGGGTGGCGGTGGGCACTGGGCAGGCCTCGCTGACGGCAAACGCAACGCAGCGCGTGCATGCATGCGCGCCACGGTACGTACGCGCGTGCTCGTCTATTGCTTTGCAGAGTTGCGTACGTGCTGCTGCACCAAACATGGGTATCACTGGGTCACTGCTGCTGCTGTGTGATGTGTGCTAGGTTAATTTTATGACGCGAACACGGGAACGGGAAACGGGCCACGTGTGTGCGTACGTGCGTACTTATTAATTGATCTGCTGCTTCGTGTGCAAATTTTTCTATACTACGTGACGTGTCGCGACTGACCCTCCCGGCCGGAGAGACAGACTGGGCGCGACGCGTATAGGAATATATAGCAAGACAGTGGACCTGCCTGCTCTCAAACGTCTAGTCACGTACGCACGATTACGGCGTACCTTGATCCTCATTTGATCAGCTGCGGAAAGAGCTTTTCATGTGAGAAAAAGGTCGAGAGAAAAGTGTATACGTACGTACCGCAGCATGCAGTGAAGCTTCAAATTAAGACCGGCCAGTGAGGGTGCAGGCCGTCAGCCCGTCACCACAACAGCCATGATCAAACCTGATACACTCTGCAGTCAGGACCCCATTTAACGAGCAAATTAAATCGCGAGGTACGGCCCCAGCCTGCTAACCACCGCAGTACAGTAGTACTGTTCTCATTAGAGTAATCACCTGGGGCTACTGGTTCCGCTTACGCAATCCATCGTGGTTTGTGCTGGATATACTACAGGAGTATTTTGCACGCCTACCGGGATTTTCTAGCAGTACACTAGCTAGGCTTACGATTAAGTACTCGTACGCAATTAGTGTAGTGTATTCTAGTGTACCACACCGTGATTCAGGACGCGACAAGGGAGGGAGCCTGTCGACGGATGATTGATCACATCAGCACGTCACGTCCGAGAGCAAGGACAAAACAAAAGCCTGCGTCTCCTCTCGCGCGCGCCCGTGCATGCATGCGCGCGGCGTACCAACAGAGCCCTTGCGCCGCGCGGCGCGTCCGTCCGTGCGTGCCCAAGGCGAGGCTCTCTCCACACGGCACCACGGCGGCAGGGACCATCGCCCCGGCCGGGCCCCGGCCGGTTGCATGTACGACTGGCTCCGCGCGTCCGTCGCACTCGCGCACCACCCGACACGAGCGCTGGAGGAGGCCACAGGATCCGTGGCCGCGGCGGATGCATGGGCAGCCTGAACAGCGGAGTTGAATGCTGCCCGGGTATTTCGCTTGCTGACTACTCCAGTGACCAGTGCCGAACCCCGAGCCTTTGTGCCCTGCGAAGTGTGGCCCTTCGTCTGCGTACGTACATTGACGGCCCGCCCGACGGCGGCCGCGTCTGCTTGCAGCTGGGTTTATTAATTTTTATCTCTTTTCTTTTTTAGGGGGCTGGGTTTAATTTCCGTCCGCAAACCCTCAGCAACATTTCTTTTGAACCTAAATTCCTATTAAGTCAATCTGACTTCACCCGCAATAAAATAGAATAAAGAATTGACTTATTAAAAAGTTTAATTTGATGTTTTTCTTGTGAATGAGATTAAGCATTTGATGGGCCTTAGACAGACTTGTATTACTCATGTTTCTAGGTCTCAAAATAAAGCTAGCTATAGTTTAGCGAATTTTGCTAGAACTCAAGGCAGGACTATGACCTGGACCGGGGTTGGTCCGGTAGAGGTGTTGGAGATAGTTTCTGATGATTGTGAGGATATTGTGATTGAGTAATACAAGTTTTTCTCCCTGTAAAAAAAGTTTAATTTGATATTTATGCTCGCCTTGGTTAAAGTGAAATATTTATTGCTAACAATCAACAGTGTCCTCGGTTTTTGTCTCTAGGTCCCGTGCATCCACGTTTAGTTCACCTTCTGGCTATCTTTGATTTTGTTTGCATGCTTGGCTTGGTTTTCTAGAACGCATTTTTCAGTTAATGTGACAATGCGAAATTTCTCCTCCTTCTATGAGGTAGAGCATATGATAAATGTGTATTTCAGAGTCTTGCAGTAACCATCGTCACTGATATTCTCAAACTTTGGGCGACTAGGCACTATAATCCACTAATCTAGCCAAGATACAACATGAGCGCATTGATTCACTAACTGCCAACATGTCTTAGCAAAATGAATACTTGGTCTGGAAATGACATGTGAGATCATGGATACTAGTATGATCGAGCAGACCAGTTAAAGGATGAGTCCTCCAGAAGACTCCATCTCCAGTTCACGATCAGGTTGATGTAATCTTAGGCGGAAACCCACAGATCTATAATCACGAATTCTGATGCCTCCAAGTCCTATGATGTTTGTCTAAGCACAAAACTGATCTACACTGCATATGTGGCATGATGATATAAATCTACCAGCGACCAAGCTCTACCTTTGCTTGGCTTATGTGTGCAAGATGACTTTGTGAACTATGGTCATATTCCATCTATTTCTCATGCTTAAATAGAAACATTGTGCAACAACCATGCGATGGATTCTTTCATGCGGTTCATTAGTCATAATGAGCACATCCGCATTATGTACTTCTCTGTATTCGCAAAAAATATACTTCTCTGAGCATCCAATCCCTCAATGAAGTAGTTCTCTAACAGATGTTTTGACCATGAAAATTCAATTTCGTAATTTAGTACCTAGATGACACCATTTTGAGAACAATGTGTGCATTTGTCATGCCCACCCTAATGGTCACTAACAAGTAAAATAGATCTAAGCAACCAACCATCACCTCATACTTTGGTAAACGCCTTACCCAAATATCTCCACTGAAAGATGGAAATGTTTCCACATGTACTTCTCGGTTCATCTCACTAATAAGGGTAAAAATATATTTATCGTCTCATCATTGATATGGGGAGTATATTAATCATTGACATTATGTCAAAAAGCTTAATCTAATTTTTCGCGGTTCGTTACTCAGTATCTAGTTTTAGCCATGTGTATTGGATACCATAGATGTAGTATTAGAGATCAGTAGATTCCATATAATTTCATTTTGTTAAACCATTATAGAGAACGTATGTGAAAATTTCCATTCTTATAAAGGTATGCCTAACCATAAAAATATAGGCATGCTAGAAACCTTAGAAAAAGGTAAAACATCTAGTCGTTCATTTAAAATTTTAAATAGCTCACATCACACAATTAAACACATTTCCATTAAATAATGCAGGACCAACGAGACAACCACCATGAAAAAAGAAGCCGAAGAGACAATTAAAACATTTTTTGGTATTGACCTATTTTCTATCTCTCTCTCCCATGGCATCTTTTCCCGGCGCATGTATTCCGTCAATTTCTGATGTTTCAGTTGTGTGTCCCCACAATTTCTAATGGACCACAATATTTGATAAACGTTATGTATTTAGTATACTACCAAACACCTTTAACCTAACCATGATGCTTCTCTTTACCAAATTTCTACAAAAGGATATTGCACGCAAGTAAACACACACAAAAATGATGTTATGAAGGTTCTTTCACATTTCAAAAATTCAAAATATATTCTCTCAAATGAAAAAGTCAAATAAAAATTCAAAATATATTCGCTTATAGTGAGATGTATGCTCCACTCGCCTGAAGTGTATCCCTGCTACAGTAATGGGCCAGCGCACGGCTCCAACATCGTTTTCACTTTTTTTTGCTAGTATTTAATACTTCAATCGGGGTTTTCTCCAGCATTCGATAATTTCTCTTTGGTTTTCATTCCCACTGTTTTGCTTTTTTCCCCTTGGTTTTCACCGTTTCCTTTCTTCTGCAGTGGTATTACTTCGTTTTTTTTCTTTGTTCATTTCTCCTATTTTCTTTGTTTCTTTCTTCAGTTTCATTGTTTTCTTTTTTCTTTTATTTCAACACATGTCGATTCTTCACTTGCAATGTACATTTTTCGCATAGACCATAAGCTTTATACATGTTTTTTTCAAATACATGTTTTGACGTCTACTTTTTTCCATGCATATTTGCATCCGAAACATTATTTATAGACATGTTTAACATTTTTCAAATACATATTTTGTTGTCTATTCTTTGGCATACACATTGTATTTGTACATTTGTTGTATACATCAAAAACATTATTTTTATACAGGTTAACATTTTTCAAATACATGATTAACAGTTTTTAAAATACATTGTTTGATATATATTCTTTTTCAAACATGCTATACATTTTTTGCATATATCTGAAACATTATTTATATACACATTTAACATTTTCAAATATACAATTAACATTTTTTCAAATACTATTTTGATGCCATTCTTTTTCATCACATTGTACATTTTTTGTATACATCGGAAACATTATTTTTATACATGTTTAGCATTTCTCAAATACATGATTAAAAGTTTTTTCAAACATGTTTTGATGTCTATTCTTTTTCATACACATTGTACATTTTATGTGTATATATCTGAAACATTGTTTTTATGTGCAGTTAATATTTTTTCAAATACATGATTAACATTTCTTTTAAATACATATTTTGATGCGTAGTCTGGTTCATACACATAGTATATTTTTTTATACATCTAAAAATTATTTTTATATACATTTAACATTTTTAAAATACACGATTAACATTTCTTCAAATACGTTTTTTGATGTCTACCATTTTGCATAAACAATGTAATTTTTTATATATATCTGAAACATTATTTTTATACATATTTATCATTTTTCATACATGATTTTTAAAATACACGTTTAATTTTGTACATCTATAACATTTTTTAAAACTGTCACATGTGCATCTTTTAAACACATGAATATTTCTGAAATGTGTATACATTTATGAATGTCTAGACATTTTTTGAATGGTAGAAACATTTTCTAAAAATTTAATGAACATTCCTTTCCACTACATTAAAATTTTCTAAATGCATGATGAACACTTTAAAAGGCATACTTTTACTTCATGAGGTATGGACAACTCAACAAGAAAAAAACATATGCTTCAATTGTGAGCTTACAGAGTGATCAGAACCAGACACATGTTTTTTAGGGGTAAAGCCAAGTTTAATTCATCAAAGTCCACATGATGTGGCATACAATGTAGGTGGTTGGGTTGGCCAAACCAGACGTAGCGTCATGCACCACGGGAGAGAGAGAGTACCTGGCTAAACTATGTGCTTCAGAGGTCACATCGCGACCTTCAAAGGAAGAATTACAATGAAGGAGAGTAGCTTTGAGATTAATCTCCCTAATAATGGCATTGTATCTACCTTAACTTTTGATACCATGTGGTGGATGCTTTCATGCATTTCATTCCTGCCATGAAGAGCAATAATCATTCATGTACTATTCTGAGCATCCCATCCCTTTAATGAAGCAACTAGTTCGTCTATACTTTTGATAGAGTATAGAAGACCATGATCCCAACCCTCAGGCTTGGAAGCGTGCATATATTAGCCCTTTTTTCAGCTGGGCTCTCCATTCCACAGGAAAGAACATAACAACTTTAGAGAGAGAAGACCTCAAAAAAAACTTTAGAGAGAGAATAGCCACAAACATGAAGGGGGGCTCCCTTTCGCACATGATTAGGCCGTGCCGCTTCACTAGTCCATTCTAAACCATTCATACATGGATAAATAAACTTCCAATGGATGTTGGACATTATTTGACCACAAGTAGATCTATGGTTGATGTTTTGTCGTAACAACTGAAGTTCACAGTAGTTTGTACAGATGACAACATTTTTGAAAAAAAAGATCATTGGATCATTAACAAGTAAAACAAGTCTAAGCAAGCAACCATCAGGTCGTCATTGGTAAGTGTCCTCGCAACTTTCTCCATCGGAAGATATAAATGAATTGCATATTGACCATTTTTTCAGCAGAGGTTCATAATTGGTCCTTAGTAGATCACCACCATGTACCGTGTCGATGGTACACAACCTAAGTGCATATCAACAGATGGAAGAGACAGAAACAAAAATTAAGCACGATGGGCATGCTGCCGATGAGACTGAATTTTCCTTTGGTCAACATCAGATTGAACACGTTAGATTTTTTCTTTTGTCGAGATTGAACATGTTACATGTGCTGACGCTTATGCAGCCTGGAAGCCCAAATACCAACGGGCTTTAAGCCACTCGGGATAACAAACTAGGCCGGCCCACAACATAACATACGCGAGATTACAGGGCACAAGCGGAGTTTAGTACCACCTTGGTTGTTTAGCTGAAGCAACACCGGTTTAAAAGGAGAGGCCCTGCGCACACCAACACGACCTTACTTGAACAGGATCTGTTCTATAGTAGTCGTACCGCTGCATCCTTTACCAATAAGGAGGCAAGCACTTAACCCTGGTTGATGACATGACACCTGTGGGCCAGAGCGTGATTAACGGCAGGATCATCAGGCTGTGGAGGATCGTTCCTGTTCAACACTAGCTGACCATGGTGGCTCTCAGGTTGTCTGACAGGGCATTCCAATCTTTTTTTTTAGCCATCAGCACAATTGACTGCTACTACTTCTGTGGTGTTCAGTATTCTACACTATGCATACCTGCTTTTCTCCCATTCAGGTGGGCAGCCTACTGATTTGCTTTCATTCTGAATCTTTACCCAAAAATCTGAAGTTAAAAGTGTATGCAGATTGCTACACCCGAAAATACAAGTGTAGATTTTCATCCGTAGGATGAAACATCCAGCTAGCGAACGTACAAGTTTCGTCACTAATCCATGGTGGTCATCAGTCAGCACTGTCATGGCCAAGGCACCCAAATGTCGGATGCCACTTTTGACTAAGACTAGCATTAACAGCTAATCCCACTCGATCGATATATTCCTTTGCCC
>NC_041385.1:675158310-675224155 GCF_002162155.2 Triticum dicoccoides | reverse complement strand
CACCGCCGCCGGGCTCAACCAACCTCTCCCTCCCCTTCGCCGCCGTTGGAGGAGGTCGCCGGGCGAAGCCCCGGGCGGCTGACGGCGGCGGCGGCGGAGGCCCCCTTCCCTCCCGCGTTGCATTGGGTGGGGCGGGTCACCCATGGCGCAGGGGCCCTCCTACCTGATCTGAGTCGCGGTGGCGCGACCGTTTCCGACGACGACGCAGTGGCCGCATGGTGATGGGAGGAGGCGGCGGAGCTGCGAGCTTCGTGGAAGATCTGGTGGTGTCGGCTTCTCGGTGGGCTTGCATGGTCATGGCGGCGGAGGGCGCAGGGGCCGGCGGCTTGGCCTGTCGGCGGCGGCGGAACATGGCCGGTGGCAGCGGCGATGTTCTGTCTGGATCCCGGGGCAGTGGCCCTGGATGGTGGCAGCCGGTGAAGTTAGGGCTTCCCGCGGCGGCATGGCGTGGTGCAGTCCCTGTCCAAGGCAGATCTGTGACGGCTATCTAATCTACAGATTGGTTTGGACCAGAGACGGTGACGAGCACGCCGGATCCATCTCGGCGGATCTGTAACGGTGATCTGATCTACGGATTGGTACGGATCAGAGACGGTGATGAGAGCGCAGGATCCATCTCGGCGGCTCTCGTGGCTGGGCGAGGCGGGGTGGGGGCCCTCCTCCTAGGCTCTAGTGGTCGCACACTCAGGCATTGGTCAGTGCACCAGGGCTCCTATGGTGGCACTGCTGTTGCGGTTGGTCGCCGGATCTAGGCGACTAGATCTTGGGCTTTGAAGGCGGTTGAGACAGTGCACAGGTTGTCGGGTGGATTACTTGGGACGGATCCCGGTGAAAACCCGATCTTTGGTCAATGGCCGGAGTCGGTGACGATGATGCCCTTATCATTTGCTTCATGAAGGCATCATCGAGGTGAAGCTCCCAGCTCCACTCAATACCTCCGGGGGAAACCCTAGATTAGCTGATCAGAGGTTGGCGGCAATCATGTGTCGTTACCCCCTTGGGGGCGGCATTCTTGGAGGTGCACTCGGCCTCGCGGGACCAGCAGACGACATCTTTGGTGGAGCGGTGCTTCATCCTACACATTGATGGCGACGAATCTCGACGGCGTGGCGCAGTGCAGATTCGGCGTTTGATGTGCGAGGATGGACTCGCGTAGGAGGACGACGCTGTCTGGCGTCGTGGTGGCATCGATGGCAGAGAGACCTGACACGGTAGATGCAACAATACCCCTCTGAAGATGGAACGGTGGCAGGTGGCTGCGGTGGCCTCATACCCGGTAGCCGTCCTGGTTGAGGAGTGCGCCAGACTGGTAGATGCCCCATACCCGGCAGCCGTCCTGGTTGGGACCTCAGGTCTTAGATGTTTAGGTTTGGCTGCGAGGTCTGTTTGGTATTAGGCCCAAACTATCAGCATCCCTTCATCAACTGGATATGAGTAGCGACAGATGTTGCCTAGACGGTGGGTTTAGTCTTACTGTTGTATGACTTTGTAAGGTCTTGTGTGAATAATTAATAAAGTGGTCGCATGCATCGGCCAGATGCAGAGGCCAGGAGTCCTCCTCTTTTTATAAAAAAATACAACAACGCTTTTCCTTGTTAATGTTTTTCCCTAAGCCAATGTGGTGTTATCCTATCTTATCATATCAATAGAACCAGCATACGAAATCGCTAATCACATGGATAAATCTTTCGCCAAATATTTTTTGGCAGAGCAAACTGTATTGATGGACCCTGCATGAGCTAGACTGATGAATGATATGTCTCACCTTGACCTAGCGTAGCGGTGTTTATCATAATCAATATTATGGTACCAGAATAAACGTAGCTATATATGGAGGCAAACTAGAAATTTAGTTATTTTATATAGCTTAAAAACTAACCCATAGAAAGTTGTGTTAATTTTTTTTAAACAGAGACAAAAGCTTTGCCTTTTTCATTAATAGAGAAGAAGATAGTTGCCTGGTTAATTACAGGAAAATCGGTACATTAAGGGTCAAACCCAGACACAGACCCGACAAGCCAACAAGGACCCCGCAGATGGCGCGCTACAAAAGCAATCTCGCGGAACAACATGCGGACTACTCCCAGAATAATAAACACAGGAGAGGAAGGCACATACTAATGGCTAACATCATGCCATGCGGTTCCCACGCCCGAGGCGACGCCTGCCAATTGGTTGACAGGGCTCAGCATTGTACAAGAGACGAAAACCTTTTTTTACGCCGCGAGGGACTAAATAGACTCATAAAACGACCTCCAGAGAACCCCCAATGAAACCTCTATGTAAGCGGCGGTTCATTTTGTTCATTATTTATGAATCTGTTTTAATTTTTTTGAACATATTCTAAAATTTTATAGACATTTTTTTAATATTCCCGAACATGTTTTGAATACTGGATCTTTTTGAAAAATCATGGACATTTTATATTTCATGAACATTTGTTTGAAATTGTGAAAATTATAATATGCAAACATTTTTTTTAAATCATGATCATTTTATGATATTTTGAATGTTTTTTGAATTCACAAATATTTTATGATTTCTTAATATTTTAAAAACTCACTACCTTTTCAAATTTGGTTCTTTTGGAGATCCCGAGTTAATTTAAAGAAGAAAAAACTAAAACAAAAATGAAAAAGTAAAAAGCAAAAAACAAAACAGAGGGGGCGCCACGACCTGCAAATGGGCCGGGCCATTACCGCGTGCGGGAGGAGGAGAGAAAAAAGGAGATAAAAGAGGGTAGAACCAGGGATCAAACATGGTCTCCCTTGAGAAAGACGGAGGTCCTAGGCATTGCACTGCTCAGGTGCTCGTGTTATGTGAGTGTATCAGTATACAAGAACAACGGAACCCGCCGGGCGCGACTTTGAAATAAAAACGAATAATTTTTCTTTAACTATGGGTGACATAGTGGGTAATTTATCGCAATTTCGATAACGTACCATCAGAAGCAATAGCTCCTTTATTACTAGGTAGAGATAGAGATGAATTACTGGTATGTCATGTCTTGTCATATGCGAGTTATTGCCACGTGTAATAGGGTATGAGTGTTCTAGAAAATCCCTCACACTCATATGCTAACATGTAATCATGTCTTATACATATACAGTATATACATGTATTATGGTATGTATATTGATCGAGGAGACGCCAAACATAATCTTGTGAGTTATATGAGGAGTGTTAGTAAAATAAATTAGACAAAAAATTAAGGGGTTACAAAAGACAGACGGGAGCTTCTTTTTGTCTTTTTTTGCAAAAACAGTAAGGCGTGGCCAATGCAAAAAGTCACTTTGAAACCCGGATGTATTGGAGCCCTATTTTTTGAACTGTGCCAAAATGCTATTCTGAAGTTTCAAAAAATTCTGAAAACAAATCAACATGTTTATATGAATGTATATTACACATGTGTAAACTTTGATGTTGAAATAAGTAACCATGTGAGTTACACAAAAATGACAAAATTGTGATTTTGAAATGATGAACAGTGCATGCATTATTCACTATTTGGAAATCACCATTTTGTCATTTTTTGTATAGATTGCATATTTACTTATTTCATCACCAAAACTTACACATGCGTAATATACATCCATATGATCATGTAGAATTTTCTTCAGAATTTTTTGAAACCTTAAATGTGATTTTTAAAGTATTTAATATAAGGTCCTCCAATACATCTGGGTTCCAAAAATCCACTCTCGTGGCCAATGGTGGTATCTGTCGTACTGTCTCCCTCATGTTCTCTGTGCATGCGCTCAGTTCAGGTCATCATACCATGATGATAAGTTGGTGGCGGTATGTCTGAACATAGACGACATAGAGACGAAATAGCTGCTATTTTTGGCACACAACCTACGTGCATATCAAGAGATGGAAGAGACAGAAACAGAAATTAAGCACGATGGGCATGCTGCGCATGAGATTGAATTTTCCTTTGGTCAACATCAGATTGAACACGTTAGATTTTTTTCTTTTGTCAAAGATTGAACGTGTTACATGTGCCGACGCTTATGCAACCTGGAAGCCCAAATATCAACAGGCTTTAAGCCGCTCGGGATAACAAACTAGGCCGGCCCACTACATAACATACGCGAGATTACAGGACACAGACGGAGTTTAGTACCACCTCGGTTGTTTAGCGGGAGCAACACCGGTTTAAAAGGAGAGGCCCTGCGCACATCAGCACGACCTTACTTGAACAGGATCTGTTCTATAGTAGTCGTACCGCTGCATCCTTTATCAATAAGGAGGCAAGCACTTAAGCCTGGTTGATGACATGACACCTGTGGGCCAGAGCGTGATTAACGGCAGGATCATCATCAGTTGAGATGATCTATATGGCTGTAGAGGGTCGTCTTCCTGTTCAGCACTAGCTGACCAGATTGTCTGACAGGGCACTCCAATCTTTTTTTTCCCGTTCAGTGTTCTACACTATGCACACCTGTATTTCTCGCTTTCTGTGGTGTTCAGTGTTCTACACTATGCACACCTGTATTTCTCGCTTTCTGTGGTTGCCGTCTGCAGAATTAGATAGTAGTAGTTCTAGTTCAGGACATAAGCTTCTGTAATGGCGAGCTTATTTTTTGTGGCAAATCGTGACTTCGTTGACAGCAAAGTAGCAATGCGCAAGGCTTTCGTTTTTCACCGTGCTTGCAGCCCGCTCCAAGTAGGCCGTGGGCGGGTGGCCCAAATATCGGGCTTCGAGCACTAGACTGTAGGCGGCCTACTGGTTTGCTTTCATTCTGAAACTTTATCCAAAAATCTGAAATTTTTATCGAAAAAACTGAAGTTAAAAGTGTATGCAGATTGCTACACCCAAAAATACAAGTGTACATTTTCATCCGTCGGATCAATCTTTTTTTTCCCGTTCAGTGTTCAGTGTTCTACACTATGCACACCTGTATTTCTCGCTTTCTGTGGTTGCCGTCTGCAGAATTAGATAGTAGTAGTTCTAGTTCAGGACATAAGCTTCTGTAATGGCGAGCTTATTTTTTGTGGCAAATCGTGACTTCGTTGACAGCAAAGTAGCAATGCGCAAGGCTTTCGTTTTTCACCGTGCTTGCAGCCCGCTCCAAGTAGGCCGTGGGCGGGTGGCCCAAATATCGGGCTTCGAGCACTAGACTGTAGGCGGCCTACTGGTTTGCTTTCATTCTGAAACTTTATCAAAAAATCTGAAATTTTTATCGAAAAAACTGAAGTTAAAAGTGTATGCAGATTGCTACACCCAAAAATACAAGTGTACATTTTCATCCGTCGGATCAATCTTTTTTTTCCCGTTCAGTGTTCAGTGTTCTACACTATGCACACCTGTATTTCTCGCTTTCTGTGGTTGCCGTCTGCAGAATTAGATAGTAGTAGTTCTAGTTCAGGACATAAGCTTCTGTAATGGCGACCTTATTTTTTGTGGCAAATCGTGACTTCGTTGACAGCAAAGTAGCAATGCGCAAGGCTTTCGTTTTTCACCGTGCTTGCAGCCCGCTCCAAGTAGGCTGTGGGCGGGTGGCCCAAATATCGGGCTTCGAGCACTAGACTGTAGGCGGCCTACTGGTTTGCTTTCATTCTGAAACTTTATCCAAAAATCTGAAATTTTTATCAAAAAAACTGAAGTTAAAAGTGTATGCAGATTGCTACACCCAAAAATACAAGTGTACATTTTCATCCGTCGGATCAACATCCAGCGAGCGAACGTACAATATTCGTCCCTAAGCCATGGTGGTCATCAGTCAACACTGTCATGGCTAAGGCCCCCAAATGTCGGATGCCACTTTTGACTAAGACTTGCATTAACAGCTAATCCCACTCGATATATTCCTTTGCTCTTTATACAACGGCGCTTTTCCTTCTCAATGTTTTCCCCTAAGCCAATGTGGTGTTATCCTATCTTATCATATCAACAGAACCAGCATACGCAATCGCTAATCACATGGATAAATCTTCCGCCTAAAGGGAGAGATTTGGGGTAGAAGCAATGCGGCTAGGGCTACCCGGCCGTGGGATCTCGGAGAATGTGATGCTTCCACCCTTCCATGGCGAAAGAAGCATGAAGCAATTAATAAACAAACACATGTACGCTTCTCCCATAAACAAACCATTCTTCTGGATATGCTGGAGTGGTGAGAGATGCTGGAGATGCTAGAAAACCAAACAGCCCCCCTAAACCGTGATCTCGCGTGATCTAATCACGCGGTTATTGCGACGCAAACATGTGACCGGTGCCTAGAAGATTGCGTTTTAAAATCAGGAGAGATTGATATGTTCCTGACAGTGTGATCCAAACGCGACCATTTGGATCGTACCTTCCCTAATTAGGTATTACAGTTAGTGCACGCAAGCATGTGGCAGTGTCCAATGCGTGACTAAGCACGAATCGGTTGTTACTGCTACGAGACAGCCAAATCTTTCCTACTAACAAACACATGACATGAGGAAGTAATTCAGCATGTGTTACTAGAATACAATCCCAGGGACAATCGAGCGGTCGATCTTTTTTGTGCAAAGAAAGATATGGAGGCGATCGACATGGGATTGGAAGCATGCATGAGATCAATTTCCCTCTACACTGACTGCACCCATGCACATGGATCGAAGGGCGTAGGAAGGGACAGGCGCACTGCTGCTGAGGCTCTCGAGTGAGTCCCATCATGGTCACTTATTGCGGTAATTATGGCCGCAATTATGCTCGCCAGAAAGGCCCACAGCTAGCGGCGAAGCAGGCTATGGCAAAGCCACACGAACTCACACGGCCCTAATATAATGGAGGGGATTAGCAATAATTGTCTCATTGAACCACTAAGCCCTCTCCTTTTCTTTTGACCACCGATGGATCGTCCATGATCACACACCGCGTCTGTGGTTTGGGTTTGTGCTTGCACGGCGACAGAAACCCCAGGAAAGGCTGCGGAGGGGCCATGAGCCGGCCGGAGGAGGCCTTTGATTCTTTTTGGACACGGCATGATGATGGCCAGCGCCACCGCACAGCCTAATTAATCCGGCCGGCCGGACCCCCGCCGTATAATAATCATGCTTTTGCTCCCGGGCGAGCTCGTCTGTCCCTGGCCGGTAGGTGACACGATCTCAGAATCAGCACTGCTGGTTGATCTGCCTGTGTTTCAATGCTCGTACTACGTTTACCAAGTTATAGTACTGGTATTAGCCGTGTGAGGAGGAGCTAGAGCTAGGCTGTAAAGATCGCGGAGCACGAGTAATTCTTGTCCTCGGCGGCATCATGTGGTTCCGATATCGGGGCGAGCGGAGCCTATATCGGCTGTCGGGCGGGTCGACACGCCAGCACGGCGGACGCCGATCGATCGATCGCCGGAGGACATGGTCCGACGGATGGAGGCGGCCATGATTCGGTTCGGTACGGCCGTTGTTCGCGCCTCGGGTGATCGCGTGTGGTGGCTGGCGGATTGCTGTTTGCTCTAGCGTAGTTAATTGGAGAGTGGCGCTCGGATGTCGCCGTGGTTGGGCGCACTGCGGCGGACGTGATCCTGCCGGATTTGATGTGGGTGTGGGTGTGGTCACGGTCTCGCGGAGATGGTGAATCTCGAGATTCTCTAAGTTCTGGGTGTGGGTGTGGGTGGGTTTTGGATGCGACTTGTGGATTGCCGTTGCACCGGGCGAGTGGCTTTTTGGTTACGCGTCAGTAGGGAGGAGGTCGCCGGGGGATGCGTTGTTTGCGCTGGAAAGTGGTCGCCGGGCCGAGAGACTGCAAGATCACGCTGCGTGCGTGCGTGCCTGCAGTGCTTGTGGAGCCGATGAAATTCAGAATTCGCATTTTGCTCGTACGCAAGAACACTACTAGTATTTTCGGATATACTCCCTCTTGTCTTACAGTATTTCTTTACGGAGGGAGTAACTATCTGCATACATTTATCTTGATATATTTCATTGTCTCTCGGCCAATATTGATTTTTACAAAGAAAAAACAAGAAATTTCTTCTTTTTTATTACCATAAAAAAGAATATAACTAAAATGGAATTGTCGATATAATTTTATAGACTTTTGAAAGAAAAAAGGGTTTTTTTGCAACCATTATTTCTTATTTCTTGCCTATATCGTATCACGGAAACTTTTCGCTTTGGAACGTGGAGAGATGGCTGAGTGGACTAAAGCGGCGGATTGCTAATCCGATCGTGATGTGTTATGTTACAAAAAAAGTACTCTTTCCGTCTCATAATGTAAACACGTTTTTGACACTATCGTAGAAAGTATGTCTGTAAAGTCTAGGTGACAGAGCTTTTATTTCCTTCGAAAAAGGCATAATATATTAAGATTTTAGCCCTTGCACAGTACATGAGCCTATGGCAACAAATCGAACCATTTGATCCGCTGTCAACAGAGGAAGACTCATTAGGATGCGTTTGGTTGAAGGTGTCGTATGAATGGGTTAGGACCGTCCAATTTTTTTGGGATTGAACCATTCAATTCATGTGTTTGGCTGAATATAAGAGATGAGCTAATTATTTAGGACGGGACCACCAGTCATTATCACATAGTCATGCATGCAAAGGTTGCCATTTGATTCGGCCAATTTGGTTGGGTGGAACGGTTCAGCATCTTCAAGGCATATTCTCTTTTTTTTGACTCGAACCGTTCATGTGCTTTATAACCAAGCATGTCTATTTTCTGAACGATCCCAACCCATTCATGACCACCCTTGCAACCAAACACACCCTAAGTTCTGGTGGCAGCTCACAAGCAATGGTTGCTACACCATAAGATTGCGGAGCCCGATGTTCAGAGCTTGGGCGTAGATGTACACAAATTGAAAAAATAGTTTAGTAATTACAAAAAGAAAAAAATACCTGAATTTGTTTAAAACAAATATTATCAAGTGTGTTCGTGTAAAAAATTTGTGAAGGAATGACTTTCATGGTATTGCGGGTGAAAAAACAAAAGAAATCAGCATTATATACTTCCCGCAAAAAAATCACCATTATATACTTGTTCTTTTCGAGAATGGTCGAGATCTATTATCAAAGTTCACTGGAGTACAAAACAGCTCAAACATAATAAAAATCTACATCAAGATTCTGAGACCACCTAACGACCACTAGTGCCATCAATACGAGCCACCGACGCACCGCTGTCGTCGCTTCCCTACCAGAGTCGGCTTGACCTTGTCGATGCCAGAAAGTCTTCGTGCACGTGCCCCTGGAGCCACAGCCGTCTTCGTTGAAACCTTGATAGATCTAAAGCACCTGACACCAAATCTCGCCACATGCTGAGAAACCCTAGCCTCACAACCCCAAGGAGACGGTAGGAATCTACGTCGGAGCTCTGTCAGCTACGTCCAGATGAAATAATATATTACCAAATATACTAGTTATTATTCACTCTTTTTGTTCTTAACAAAATGTTTTTCTTTTGTCCTAAATTCAACGGGAGTTTTTCGTTCGTGAAAAATATTTATACGAGTCACACTTGGTCAAGTTCGCTCCCAAAAAATTATATATATTTTTGGCCTTTTCTCATTTGGTATTTTTTTTTTCCGTATGGGGTTCATCTACACCCAGGTTTCCTGGCATACAACGCTTTCTTCCTCAGCAGGGAGCTCGTTGAGTATGTTACCCACATGTGAAAGAACACAACACGGCCGCCACCCAAAGAAAAGTACTTAATATGGTTAGGGTCTCTTTGGATTGGATTGGATTGTGGTAATACGAAAATGTAGGAATAAGAAAATGTAGCATTGAGATATCACATATAGTGAAATCCTACAAGATTGTAGAATACGGGAATCATGTAATGAGTGTCTTTAGATGATACGCTGGTGTAATTTTATAGGATTGATGAGAGAGGGTAGAGAGATAGAGGGAAGGTGCATTGGACTTCACAAAGTAAAAATAGAAGGAGAATTGATCTCATGTTGGAATTCCTATGGAATTAGGGGCATATGAATGGATTCAATAGGAATTTGGTAACCCCCAACCTATGATCCAAAGAGGTTCCATATAAAAATCCTTAGGATTTAAATTCTCGGAAATCCTATCAAAGTCGAGTTAAATGCAGAAAATTTCCTTAGGATAGAACAAGAGTTCTTGAAGTTAGGGTTATGTAGTTACTGTCACTCCAACCACCTATCATAAATAAACTAATCACACATTGCTCTCCTCTAGGCCCATAATGGTGAAGTGACATGCACTCGACGTTCACACATCATCACCAGAGAATCACACAACTTCATAATTTTAAAAATACATCATATGGATCATGATCATTGAGGTGATATATGATTACCTATCTTTTTTTTGCGAGTATATATGATTACCAATCTGAACATACAAATCTCTCCCAATTAAACATCTAAACATCAACTACAAGCAATAATCAACACATGCAAGTAATCTCAACAATAGATCTGAGGTAATAGTTCATAAAATGAAAAGTAGGGGGATATGGAGGTGATGGAGATGGTGATGATGATCCCAATGATGGACTGATTGTTGGTAATAACGATGGATTTGATTTTTTCCCTCTCGGATGGATGGAATTTCGGTAGATCAACCTGATGGACATGAAAAGTGCTCAGCCTCTGTTCCACCTTGCAAACGGCGGCGAAAAAATCACGTAAAATCAATAGGAAGTTTTTACGGTAATATAGAACCAGGGGTCCCATAGAGCACCCGGGGGATGCCTATAGGCTCCATGTGCCCCTAGAATGTAGCCAAGGGCTGGTTAACAACTGGGGCACATGGGCCCCACGGGCACCTCCCAACAGGTGCAAGCACCCCTGGCTATCTTCCCGCGAGTAAATCATGCAATTTTCCTTCATTAGGTCCTTATTTAGGCAATTTTCTCCTAAAAAGCTCTTTTTTCTGCTTTTGAGCAATTTTTCTATGCAACTGAATCATGCAATTTAAGAAGGAACACAACATTATAATGATGCAATTATGTGCAGATTATCATTGATAAAGAGAAATTTATGATATGACATAATGATGGAAAATGGATGTGTCATATGGTAAGTAATTGAAATGCGCGTTGTGAACTAACCCATGCTATGTATTTGCTATGTCTATGTGGATTAGGTGTTTCTCATCGGCTTGTGTGAAAGAAAGATTTCAACTATTATGTGCGAATGACATCAAGTGGTGATGGTCATCGAGTTTGAGAAGTGCGGGTGCGATGAGCATCCAGAGGTTATATGCTTTGAAGCTTGTGGTATGAAAGTGCGGGTATACTCCCAGAGGGGGTGAATGGGAGATTTTTAGAAACGCATCAAACTCTAATGAATTTGATGAAGATCGGGGTGAAGAAATGGAAACACAAGGGAACTAGATCATCACAATAAAAGAAAGCATGCATACAAGATACATACAGATGAAGAACTTGAAATCATACAAGCATACAAGCACGAGGAAGATGAAGTGAAGAAATGCAAAATGACATGATGAAAGTCTTATGTTCAAATTCTTCAAAAGTTAGATCACAAATTCTTCAGCGATGGAAATACATAAGGTAAAGGGTGAGGAATTTTAAACCAGGTAGGCTCGGTGAAGACACAACGATTTGGTAGACCGGTTCCAGTTGCAGTATCAATTGTACGTCCGGTTGAGGTGGCTGAGATGAAGTGAGAGGAGCTTTAGTCCTCAGATGAACTTAGAGGAGCTTTAGTCCTCACCGTATTCGTCTTGAGCCAAGGTCACTTCTCGCCCAATCACTCACGCGTGGTAGGTCTTCAAGGTAGATTTCAAAAATCTTAACAGACTTGTTCACCGGCATGCCACAATTACTCTTGGGTGCTTAGAACTTGATGCTTAACTGTCTAGAAGAATGACAGTCTTTAAAGGTAGCAGGCGTCAGATCACACAGATCCATCTCTTAAGTGATGCTCAATCACTTCGGCTCTGGTTGGGTTTTCCTTCACTTGGGATCCTCTCAAAGTCGTCAAAGGGTGGGTTGCTCTCAAATGACAAGTGTCAAGTTCTCTCTAGAGCATCCAACCAACAAGTGGTTGTGGGGGCGGCTATTTATAGTCAGCGGGCAACCCGACATGAATTGTCATAAATGCCCTTCTCAGACGTGATCATTGTCAGGATAAGGATTGATACGTCTCCATCATATCTATAATTTTTTATTATTCCATGCTATTATATTATCTGTTTTGGATGTTTTACATGCATTAATATGTTACTTTATATTATTTTTGGGACTAACCTATTAACTAGAGCACAGTGCGAGTTTCTATTTTTTCCTTGTTTTTGAGCCTCGCAGAAAAGGAATACCAAACGGAGTCCAAACAGAATAAAACCTTTGCGATGATTTTTCTTGGACCAGAAGACACCCAGGAGACTTGGAGACCAAGTCAGAAGAGCCACGAGGTGGCAACAAGAGGGTAGGGTGCGCCCCTACCTTGTGGGCCCCTCGGTGACCCCCTGACCTAGATCTTTCGCCTATATACTCACATATATTCCCATCCCAACAGAGGCATCCACGAAAACACTTTTCCACCGCCGCAAACTTCTGTTCCCGTGAGATCCCATCTAGGGGCCTTTTTCGGCATCGTGCCGGAGGGGGATTCGATCACAGAGGGCTTCTACATCAACTCTATTGCCCTTCAGATGAAGCGTGAGTAGTTTACCTCAGACCTAAGGGTCCATAGCTAGTAGCTAGATGGCTTCTTATCTCTCTTTGATTCTCAATACCATGTTCTCCTCGATGTTCTTGGAGATCTATCCGATGTACTCTTCTTTTGCGGTGTGTTTGTCAAGATCCAATGAATTGTGGATTTATGATCAGCTTATCTATGGATATTATTTGAATCTTCTCTGAATTCTTATATGCATGATTTGATATCTTTGTAATTCTCTTCAGACTATCGGATTAGTTTGGCCAACTAGATTGGTTTTTCTTGCAATGGGAGCACTGCTTAGCTTTGGGTTCAATCTTGCGGTGTCCTTTCCCAGTGACAGTAGGGGCAGCAAGGCACGTATTGTATTGTTGCCATCGAGGATAAAAATATGAGGTTTACATCATATTGCTTGAGTTTATTCCTCTACATCATGTCATCTTACTTAAAGCGTTACTTTGTTGTCACACCCTAGCTAGTTCATGCATTAGAGTGCTTGCATCATGTTTACCTTTATCGGAAACTTGGAAATGGGGATGACAGAACCCCCAGCACCCCTGAAACCAACTAGGGTTTACTAAAATTATTTCCAATGAACCTGAAATGCCCTTCTAAAATGTTCATCATCTTTGCCTTGGTCTTAAACCTCTGACAAAAAAGGTGCACAAATTTCTAGGACATCCTAAGGTCACTGGATTAAATCATTAGTTAATTGCATTTGGGCATTTAAATACTATAAAATATTTTAAATGTCCAAATAATCCTAAAGTGAAATGTTCCATGTTGGATATATTCTAAACAGTGGCCATGAGCAGTTTGGTGATTTGTGAAAGTGTTTAGCTATTTTTAGAAATGCCACAAACTTAAAGAAGAAAAGAAAAACAGAAATAAAAGGAAAAACTCACTTACCTGGCATTTCCACCACCCGGCCACCTGGCGCCCCAGCACTGTGCTAGCCGATGCCAGCCAGCTGCTTCGTCCCCGCCAGGTAGGCAGGGAGGTGACGCCGACGAGCGCGAGCTCGCCACGGCGCCACCTGCTTGCTGCTTCACCCCCTGGGCGCCTGGACGTCCTCCATGTCGCCCCCTCGACCGCTTGGCCATCTCCATTCTCCCTCAACGCCTCTCCCTCGCTCCCCTCCACCATGGCCGATGCAGCCGCAACCACCTCGCCATCATAGACACGGACACCGTCGTCTCCGTGTCGCCTCACCGTGTCCAGCAGCTCCGCCGTCCTCCTCTCCATCAAGCAGACCAAGCCCCGAGCGCTCGTTCGCCCCAGAGCCACTACACCGACCTCGCCCGACACCGCCATCACCGGAGATCCCCTTTGCCGTCACCACTCCTCCAGCTCGTCCCCGACCGCGCCGCCTAGCTCATCGTGATCGCCGTGAGCTTCTGCCTCTCCCCATCCTTCCCGTTCTCGCTGCCACCCACTGCATCGACTGCAACGAGCTCCACCGCACGCGCCGCCACCTGAGCTCGTCGCCCATGTAGCTCCGGCCACCCAACGGCCACACCACCATGTCCACTAACCTCATATCACCCGCTTGGCCATGTAGGAACTGGCCTTGAGCCTCCAAGACCACCACAGCGATGAGTTCAACCTCGCCTGAACTCTGGCGACCGCAAAGCTCGTCGCCGGCATCATTTCCGGCAACCTGGAGCTCAACCACCACCAACCCTCGATGCGGCTTGCTCCCAGCTTCACGTAGATGGCCTCCGCCGTCCATTTGGTCGCCGGAGGGCGAAACCCGCACCTCCGCCACGTCTGGACGTTGCCGGCGAGTCAGCGCAGTTTGACCAGGGGTTTGACTCCCCTGGGTCTGGCATGTGGGCCCTGCCATCTGGTCAAACCTAGATTAGTATTAAGCTAATTCTAATTAACTTAGTTAATTAACAGAGACACTGACCAGTGGGTCCCACTGGTCAGGTTTGACCTGGACGCCCCTGTTGATCTGCTGACGCAGTAACTCACTTTTCTGGATTTATTCTTATTCAGGAAATTTCAGAAAATAGTGCTAACTTCAAGAATTCATAGAAATTAATCTGTAACTCCAAATGCAAAGTGTTATATATGAAAAATGATCAAAAAAGTCCAATCTATCCATCTGTACTGGTTTCATGCATGTTTGAACAAATTAACTTGCTGTTTAGTGCAAAACATGATAAAGCACTATTTAAGATCATATATGAGTTTGGAATTTGAATCTTTGGTTCAAAATGGATGAAACTCATCTGGTCATAGTTGCATTAGCCTAATACACTCATTTTGCCATGTCTCATGCATGCATCATATTGTTGCATAATGTTTGGTCTTGATTGTGTTGTCGGTGCTCTCTGCGGTAGGTTCTGCCTCGGAAGAATACCGCGAGTACCCGAACGAAGACCAGTATCAGACTACGGACCTACCAGACAAGCAACCAACCAATTGATCACATCGATATAATCCCATGTTCTCGCTTCTGCTCTCTTTTACTGCATTTAAGACAACGCGTTTCAAACTGCTGTGTGCTATGGTAGTCGAACCCATTTCCTCTGCATGACCTGTCATTGCCACAGTAACTAGATGAAACCCTAGCATGTGTAGGAGTTGATTGAGCCATATGTATGTGTTTCCTACCTTGCTATGCCTGCTATGCTTAGAGTTGTGTCAGGTCTGGTTCATCTGGGTGATGGACTTGAGTGAAATGATCATGACGGTATGAGAGTGATTTGTTGAACACGATTTGGTAAAGGTATCGATGAGAGGCCATGTAGGAGTACATGGTGGGTTGTTTCATTGAAATCGTCCTTAAGCACTAAGATCTGTATGTGTGATTTAAGATTCAGCTACTACCATGCATTGGGCCCTGAAATGTGACCCCGCTCGACTTCTTAACCACCCTAGTCCTCTGTCCAGGAGTTGCAAGTAGTTTCTGGTGTTTGTAGCATACTTGAGGCCGTGGGCAGCGCTGACCCTTGGGGTGGGCTGTGATGCGGTAGGTACGTGGTTGGGCATGCCGGGCACCCATTAGGTGTCTCAGAACCCTGTACACATTGTTTGGGGCCGTATGTGGAAACCTCGGCCGGACTGCTTGCAGATGGAACCCGAATAGGCGATAAACCTGGACTAGAGACTTAAGTGTTTAGGTAGGTCGTGGTCTACACCCACGTCGGTTTTCGCTTGAAGTCTGCCGAGCACATGTCGTGTGCAGACGCTAAGTGGTGAAAACATGTATGAAGAAGTACACCCCTGCAGGGTTAACATCATCTATTCGAATGGCCGCGTCCGCGGTAAAGGACTACTTGGTTGTCTATACAGTTCATAGACAAGTAAATGGAAACTACTAAAAGCCTGAAGATAAGTGTGAGTGCCGACGATGGCCTTCCGTAGGGTAACGGAGGTGGATCCTCGGTAGTGTATTGATGTGGTGTGTAGTGGACTCAAGTGCGCAAAACAATTACAAGTTGGTGTTTCGTAAGATAGTTTAGCCAAGAGTCAAAGCTGACTTGCTGCAATAACCCCACCATCCCTTCTTGATAATGTGCATGTGTGTAGGATCTGATGTAAGTCTTGCTGACTACCTTTGTACTCATGTTTGCTTAATTTACATTTTACAGAAGATGTTGCAACCCCTTATGATGGGTTCTTCGTAGACCTTGATGTCGACAAGTAGGCTGAGGCCTAGGTGGAGATCCTGAGCACATGGTGGACCCATGTAGGATAGCTAGGCTTACTCAAGCCTCTTTTATTTTCTAGATGTCTGTACTCAGACATGATGCTTCCGCTGACGGCTTGTATGTTTGTATGACTTGAATGCTGGGTCATGTGACCCGTATCTGTGTGAATGATATGTATGGCTCTCTGGAGCCTTTACATAAAGTATTTGAGTTGTAGAGTCATGTTGTGACGCCATTTTGTATTTGCACATATCGAGCATATTGTGTGTATGTTATTGAAATGCTTGGTATGTGCGGAATCTGACTATCTAGTTGTTTATCCTTGGTAGCCTCTCTTACCGGGAAATGTCTCCTAGTGCTTCCACTGAGCCTTGGTAGCTTGCTACTGCTCTGGAACACTTAGGCTGGTCGACATGTGTCCTTCTTCGTTCCTGTGTCTGTCCCTCTGGGGAAATGTCACGTGGTGTCTACCAGAGTCCTGTTAGCCTGCTACAGCCCGGATTCTCTGGAGTCCTGCTAGCCCAACTGCGATAGCCCGGATTCACTCGCTGATGACCGGCACGTTCGTTGCTGGGTCACATATGCATGTACCTGTAAGTTAGTGCCACTTTGGGTTCACGACTAGCCATGTCAGCCCGGGTTCTTTGTCATATGGATGCTAGCGACACTATCATATACGTGTGCCAAAAGGCGCAAACGGTCCCGGACATGGTAAGGTGACACCCGTGGGAACACCATGTGTGAGGCCGCAAAGTGATATGAGGTGTTACATGCTAGATCGGTGTGGCATAGAATCGGGGTCCTAACAGCGTTGGCATCAGAGCTGAACTGCCTATAGGTTCTTCAAGCCAAACTGGTCGATGTCGAGTCTAGAAATGCTTTAGCTATATGTAGGGGAATTGATTGTGGGATGGAACGTAAGGCTCTTTTTACTCCTTTACCTCATGGCATTCTGATCTGAGTCAGTCCATTCTTTCCAGCGGGGGTTAAGGACTAGGATCTCTTCTCTCTATTAGGTTCACGTGTTACAAATCCATAGTACCTTATAGGATTGATGGTTACGAGCCCAGTTCAGTTCTACTACTTCAGTATGCTGATAAGTTGGACCCAGAACCTTGCTATGATGTTGTTGAGTGTCTACGCAATCCTTTGCAAAGTGTCTCAAAATCCTTTTTGAGCATTTACAGCCGTTATGCTGTCCAATTTCTACTAGAAATTCTAATATCTTTGAATTATTTGGTGTTTCAGATGTCTTCTTGCACTGTTCACCAGGTGGTTCGACTGACCCGCGACATTGACGTGCCTGGCATACGGCCATGTTAGTACGAGTGATGACTGAGACCGGCTACAGATGGTATCCTAAATATACCGTCGAGGAGCAGTTTCGCGACTTCAACCAGAGTCAGTTTATCTGCACTGTAAGGATTTTCCCATCTTATCCCAGTTCTACCGAGCCTCTGCACTGGTCCTATGGGCTTGGTATCACCATGGAGATGTCCGTGCAGGACGCTGCCTATTCTGTGATCTCCATCATTAGAGATGGGTATGCTTCACTGAATGATACTGAGTTCCGCTATCCACCGGCGACACGCACTGGCCAAGAGGGCTATTACACTGGGTTTTATGCCGATGCTGCTCACGAAGAGCCACTTCTTTGCACTACTACTAAGATGTTGGAGGAGAGAGACCAAGAGAACCTTGCCTTATGCATGGAGTTGTACAACACCCGCCAGGACCACTAGGCTACCCTGACGCGGCTTGCACCAGCCGTGCAGACCGGTTAGCTGGACATGCGTGACTTGTACCCTGTCTGCACATGTCTTCGGGCTCGCATGGGTTATGCATATGTTGGGGGTATCACGCCTCCGCGTCGACGCTGTCTTCCATCCTTCATGGGACCGAGGCCTCATCCGAGCCCATATGGTCCACAGTCCCGACGTGATCGTGAGTTCCTGGATCCACACGTCCTGCTTCCAGGCTATGTGGGGGATCTTTATGAGGACTACAGAGGAGCTGGAGATGACTGAGCTGGATCTCGACTCTAGTAGTTTGTAGCAGCTGTATTTCCACAGTCCTGCGCATCTTGTGGAATATGACGTAGTTTGTACTAGATTCCGGAGGTATAGAAAAACAATGTACAGGAGCTTGGGATGCCTCCGATGAGATGTAATCTTCCTTTCACCGCAGTTGTACTTCAGTTTGGTCTTGTACTAAACTGTGTATGTGTCGGTGTACAAAAGTAGGGGCTCTCCTTTTGACCCCTTTACTTGTGCACGGGCAGTCAGAGCCTCCCACCGTGGCCGCGCATAGACATGGCAGGAAAGGGAAGCTGGAGAAGAAACCAAAGCCTCAAGGCAAACAGATCAATGACAAGGACCAAGGCCACAAAGATCAGATAGGCGTAGCAGGTTTCCCCGGCAAGGACCCTTGCCGGGGCAGCTCGCCCACGCCAGCCGAGGTGAGCCACCCTTGAGCCCACCAATGCTAGACAAATGCGTTGGACAGGGCTCGGGAGGCACCTCCGTGGTGGTATGCAGATCTTTGTGAAGACATAGAATGCTCAAGATCAAATGAGGATAACAACTATCCTCACCGAAGAAGTCCACGAGATCCCCGGCAAGATCCTTGCTGGGGAAGTTAGCGCGCCACGGCAAGGCCCTTGTCGGGCCACCCGGCAAGACCCTTGCCGGGCCACCCGACGAGACCCTCGCCAAGCGCACCGGCAGGGCCACTGCCAGGCCCACACCAGCCAAGTCTTCACCGCCGTTCGCATGCAGCAGTCAACCAGCCAGCTGGGCAGGCACCTGCGTGGCGACATGCAACCCTTCATGGATCTCCACCACCGCGCCACCTCAGCTGCTTGCCTACCTACATGGCACTACAAGCACCGATAGCCAGGGCGCGTGTCGAAGCAAGGAGGGGCGGCGACGGATGGGACGGGCCTTGCTTTCGTCCCCAATAAAGCGAAGGGACACCTAAGCCTCGCATTAAATGTGTCTTGTCCTATAATACCAGCGATAAGCTCGCAACGTTGTAGCACTTTCCACCTCCTGTGTGCCACTGTGGCAACCCCTTTCGTCTATAAAAGGAGGCCCATGGCACACTGAGAAAGGATTTGGCTACCCCAAACCTCGCAGCACCTAGAGCTAGTTCAAGAGCTCAAGAACACTGAATACATCCACCAAAGCAGGATCGTAGGGTTTTACGCATCTTTGCGGCCCGAACCTGGGTAAAATCCCCCTGTGTTGTCTGTTAGTCCTGCTCTCCTCGCGATCCCCGCGCCCCGTGACCGTAGAAGGGATCCTAGTGATCCCATAGGTGTCGTTTCCCACCGACATCTTTGGCGCGCCAGGCAGGGGGTGCGCAATCGCGAGGATCTGGCCTGGCAGTTGATCTAGCTGTTCTTCATCGCCATGGCTCCAAAGAAGTAGACGACCACGACGATCGGTTCATCCGGGATAGGTTGGTACCGGCGCAGACCAGCAGCGGGCCAGTCGCGGAGAGAACCCGTGGCGCGGCTCACGAACATCTGCACCACCCCGCTGGTCCCGGCCTGGCAAATGGCGTCGTTCACACGCCAGGCGACGAGCCACCAGTCGCGGGCTTCGGAGGTGGAGTCGGGCCCCTCCGCAGGCGGCGTGGGGCCCTCCAGGGGTGCCGCCGTCCTGCCAGGCGGTGGAATGGCGACCTCCAAGACGCCAACACCGGCGCCCACGGCGCGCTCCTCTCAGGTTGTGCATGGTGCGAGCGTCACCCTGCCGGTGACCCTGCGCGCCGCCCTGGGAAGAGTCCCGTTCATCCATCACATGAAGAAGAGGGCCAACGTGCGTGCCGAGGTTCTGACGGAGGTGGCGAATGGCTGCGGAGCCGTGACGCAGCTCCTTCTAACGTGGTTAGGAGTCGAGGCGCATCGTGGTCCTCCCAGCTTTCGCCGCCACCCATGCCGGCGGAAGCCCTAGCGCGCGCAGCTGCTCCTCGATTTTCCTCCCGCCGCAGAGAAGCTTGATGAATGGAGGGCCACCGTCCAGAGCCTCATCGGCATCACCAACAACGATGAGTTGCGGCCGACGGGACCCGTAGGCCGTTGCTCCACCAGGCCACCGCATGCCGGAAGAGACCATGCTGGAGGCGATGCAGCCACGGTGCACTCCCCTCCTCCGTCCCGACCGTCCCGGGCGTCGGTTCGTCGCGACAACGCTCATGATGATATCTCCGTCTCGTCGTCCGACCCACGAACCAACCACGATCAGCGCCAAGTCCTTTGGGAGCGGGCTCATGAGGACGCTCGAACTACGATCGAGCGTCGACGTGACGCGCGCCACCAGTCGGACAGGCGGGAAGGGCCCACTGCGGAGCACCCAGCGCCAGGAGGATATGGTGGCCTACCTTACGAGGTGGGTTGTCCGGCTTTCACCCGTGAGCTGCGGCAATTGCAGTGGCCCTCCCACCACACGTTCAAACCTGATGTTGGCGAGAAGTACAATGGCAAGACTCACCTGTCAGAGTTCCTTAGCATCTACACCATCACGATGCAAGCTGCTGGGGCCCGCGACGATAAGGTCTTGCCAGCTGCTTCCCGTTGGCACTCAAGCCTAATGTTATGTCATGGTTAATGCACTTGCGGGTGGATTCCATCTCTTCTTGGGCGGATCTGTGCCATGAGTTTGTTGGCGCCTTTATCGGAGGTCACCAAGCTCATGGCCAGGCAAGTGATTTACACATCATCCCCCAGAAGGAAGGAGAAAACCTGCGCAAGTACATCCAGAGGTTTAGCCGAGTGCAGTACAACATCCCCGACGTTCATCTTGCCGCCGTGATCAGTGCGTTCCATCAGAATGTGCACAATCGCAAGATGAGGGAAGAGCTGGCGATGAACAAGGTTAAGGATGTGGTCGAGCTCTATGTTCTGGCCGATCGATGCGCTCGTGCTGAGGAGGGAAGGAAGTACCCCGGCGAAGATGCCGGCGCGGAAACCAACTCCACAGACGACACCGCCACCCCTGCAAAGAAGGGCCGGCATCGTAACAGGAAGCGTAAGAGCAAGGCCGTGCTTGACGTCGAGGGATCCGATGATACCGGTGCCACCAAGAAACCCAAGGCAAGTGACCCCAGCAAGGAGGTTGCCGGGTGTGCCGCTTACTGGGCCTTGGCGCCAGGAGGCTCCGACAAGCAGTATTGCAAGATCCAACGCACCAAGGGCCATGATCTCCAAAACTGTCGGCAGGTAGAGCTGCTCGTTGAGAAGCAGAAAGCTGAGTATGAGCGGCGGGACAAGGAGAAAGGCCTAGATGGTGCCGAGGGATCCGGCAAGAAACGTGGCGGCCAAGGAGGCCGTTGCGGCAAGGATAATCAGCAAGAGAGGCCCGCCCGGGGCCGCGACAAGAAGTAGGAAGACGATGATCATGATGAGGACGACGAGTCCGGCGACCACAAGTTTCAGAAAGCCACCGAGGCCATCTGCGTTGATGGTGGCGCCTTGCTGCATACGTCCCACCGCCAACTCAAGCAGTGGGCACGTGAGATCACAGTGGTGGAGCCATCGTTTGACGCACGGAAGCCACTGAAATTTTCCGGCACGTGCATCATCTTCGACACCGAGGACCACCCTGACCGCACCACTGCGGCCGGGTGCCTGCCGTTGTTGGTTTCACCAACAATACGCAACCTCAAGGTGACGAAGATGTTGGTTGACGATGGGGCCGGCCTGAACTTGATCTCGCCTGTTGTGGTCAGAAGGCTGCAGATCCTTGATGGAGACCTCGAGGAGACGGGTACGTTCCAAGGGGTTAACCCGGGGAGGAGCCAACCAAAGGGAAAAGTCATGCTGCCCGTGACATTCGGAGGCGAGCTGAACCACAGGACGGAGAGGATCGTTTTCGATGTAGCCGAGATCCCCTTGCCTTACAACGGGATCCTCGGCCGCCCGGCGCTAGCCAAGTTCATGGCGGCTTCACACTACACCTACAACACGCTGAAGATGCCCGGGCCGATGAACATCATCACTGTCCTCTCCGACAAGAAAGATGCGCTAATCTGCACCAACCAACTCTACCGGGAAGCAGTCGCAACAGCTGCCACTAAGGCACCTGCTCTTGCCGACAAAGTCCCGGGGGAGAAGAAGACCGACGAGACCCCTCGCACCCACTCCGGCAAGCGCACCCGTTCGGGGTGTTGTGCTTCCGTCGAGAACATGCCAGAGAGATCCACCAACAAGAGCAAGAGGTCCAGAGCTACATCACCAGAGACCAAGAAGGTGCCCATCAAGGAGGACGGCACGAGGGGAGCGTTCACCATAAGCTCCACCCTTGACGGCAAATAGGAAAGTGAGCTTGTCACCTTCCTGGGGGCGAATGTCGATGTGTTTGCATGGCAAGCTTCCGACATCCCCGGTGTTCCCAGGGAGGTGATTGAGCACCACCTTGCCGTCTGTCTTCATGCGCGGCCCGTCAAGCAGAAGGTCAGGAAGCAAGGTCTGGAGAGGCAGGAGTTCATCACGGAGGTGATTGAGCACCACCTTACATCAGATCCTACATACATGCATATTATCAAGAAGGGTTGGTGGAGTTGTTGCAGCAAGCCAGCTTTGACTCTTGGCTAGGCTAACCTACGAGACTCCAATTTGAAACAGTTTTGCGTACACGAGTCCACTACTCACCACTTCAATACACTACCGAGGATCCACCTCTGTCTTCCTACGGAAGAGCCATCCTCGGCACTCACACTTATCTTGAGGCTTTTAGCAGTTTCCATTTACTTGTCTATGAACTGTATAGGCAACCAAGTAGTCCTTTACCGCGGACGCGGCTATTCGAATAGATCATGATAACCCTGCAGGGGTGTACTTCTTCATACATGTTTCCACCACTTAGCGTCTGCACACGACATGTGCTCGGCAGACTTCAAGCGAAAGCCGACGTGGGTGTAGACCACGACCTACCTAAACACCTAAGTCTCTAGTCCAGGTTTATCGCCTATCTAGGTTCCATCCGCAGGGAGTCCGGCCGAGGTTTCCCATACGGCCCCGAACGATGTGAACAGGGTTCCCGAGATACCTAACGGGTATTCGGTACACCGTGCCACGTACCTACCGCATCACAGCCCACCCCTACGGTCAGCGCTGTCCACGGCCTCCAGTAGGCTACAAACACCAGAAACTACGTGCAACTCCTGGACAGAGAGCTAGGGTGAATAAGAAGTCGAGCGGGGTCATATTTCAGGGCCCAATGCATGGTAGTAGCTGTATCTTAAATCACACATACAGATCTCAGTGCTTAAGGTCGGCTTCAATGAAACAACCCACCATGTACTCCTACATGGCCTCTCATCGATACCTTTACCAAATCGTGTTCACCACACCACTCTCATTACCGACATAACCATTTCACTCCAGCCCATCACCCAGATGAACCAGACCTGACACGACTCTAAGCATAGCAGGCATAGCAAGGTAGGAACAACACATACATATGGCTCAATCAACTCCTACACATGCTAGTGGGTTTCATCTAGTTACTGTGGCAATGACAGGTCATGCAGAGGAAATGGGTTCAACTACCGTAGCACCCAGCAGTTTGAAACGCGTTGTCTTAATGCAGTAAAAGAGAGCAGGAGCGAGAACATGGGATTGTATCGACATGATCAAATGGTTGGTTGCTTGCCTGATGGTTCGATGCACTGATACGGTTCTTCGTTAGGGTAATCACGGTACTCCTCGGGGGCAGATCCTGCCGCAAAGAACACCGATATACAACCATCACCAAACAATGTGCAACAATATGATGCATGAATGAAACATAGCAATATGAGTGTGTTGGGCTAATGCAACTAAGACCAGAAGGGTTTGAACCAATTTGAATCAAAGATTCAAATTTCAAACTCAAACATGGCCCTTTAAAGTGTTTTTCCTTGTTCTGCATTAAACATCAAGTTAACTTGTTTAATCATGCATGAAAATAGTACAGATGGATAGATTGGATTTTTTTGATCATTTTTCATATATAATTTGTCTGATTTGGAGTTACAGAATAAAAGTTATGAATTTTTGAAGTTTAAATTATATTCTGAAATTTCCTATATTAGAATAATTCCAGAAAATCAATTATTGCGTCAGCCTGACGTCAGTGTGACGTCAGCAGGTCAACGGAACACGTCCAGGTCAAACCTGACAGTGGGTCCCGCGTGTCAGGGTGATTAAATTAATTAAAGTTTAATTAAAACTAAACCTGTTTAATTAACAGGGCTGGGCCCCACCTGTCATTGACTCAGGGGAGTCAACCAGGGCCCACCCGTGGTCAAACCCGGGTCGGCTGCACCGGCGTTTAGCCGCCGGCGAGCCCGACGCGGCGGCGGAAGTGGTTTTGGCCGTTTCGGCCACCAAATGGGTCGCGGAGACCACCGGAGTGGAGCTGAGGACGAGCCGCAGCTCTTGGTGGAGTCCGTTGGGGTCGGGGTGGCCGGAGTTGGCGCCGGCGACGACTTTGGCGGCCACCGGGGTTCGGCCGAAGACGAACTTGACGCTAGAGGGGTCGGTGAGGCTCGGGGAGTGGCTAGCTAGGTGCTAAGTGACACGGTGAGTATGATGGACACCAGTTTGTGGCCGGAGGGTGACCGGGAGCACGTCGGCGACGAGCTCCACGGCGGTGGGTGCGGTTGAGCTCCGGGAGGTTGCTACACAGCTCGGGAGCAAGAACGAAAGGAAGGGGAAGATGGCTAAGCTCACAGTGAGTGCGACGAAGCCCTTGGTGTGGCCGGAGATGGACCGGAGCGACGACGGCGTTGAAGGGGATCTCCGGCGATGGCGGTTTGGGCGAGGTCGTTGCGGTGGACTCGGGCGTTGCGAGCGCTCGGGGCTCGGCTGCTCGATGAAGTGGATAGCAGGGGAGCTCCTGGACACGATGAGAGGACGCACGGATGACGGGGAGCACAGCTACGACGAAGGCACGACGATGGTGGCGTCGGCCATGGCGGGGGAGCGCGAGGGGGAGGAGCTGGAGAGTAGCGGGGGTGTCTGGGGGGTTCGGGGGAGCGAGGGAGGCCGGTCCACGACGTCACCGGACGAGGGAAGCGGCGAGGCGGCGAGCAGGTGCGTGGCGCGCGCTGCGGTCGCCGTCGGGCACCTGCCTGCCTGCCTGGCCGGCAAGCAGCTCGCTGGAGCGGCGCTGGGCTGGGCCGGCAGGTGGGCCGGGTGCTGGGCGCCAGGTAAGATTTCCATTTCTTTCTGTTTTCTGTTTTTTTAATACTTCTGCAACTTTGTTGAATTAAATAAAATACTTAGGCTACTCCTAAAATCACCAAACTACTCCTGGTCCATAGTTGGATTATTTCCAACATGAAACATTTTAGTTTGGAGATATTTGAGCATTTAAATATTTTATATAATTTTAAATGCCCAAATTCAAATATTTATGATTTAATTCAAAAACCCTAGGATGGCCTAGGAAAATGTGCACCACTTTTGGCAGAGGTTCTGAACGAAGACAAAAATGATGAGCATTTTAGAAGGGCATTTCAGGTTCATTGAAAAAGTTTTTAGTAAACCCTAATTGGTTTCAGAGGGGACTGGGGGTTCTGTCATCCCCATTTCAGATTTTCTGATGAAAGAGTAAACATGATGCAACACTCTAATGCATGACTAGCTAGGGTGTGACAACTCACCCCCACTCAAAAGAATCTCGTCCCGAGATTTGGGTTCCTTCGGGAAGAAGGCGGGATACTCAAGTCGAAGACGATCCTCCCTTTCCCAAGTTGCTTCATCCTCAGAATGGTGCGACCATTGTACTTTGAGAAACTTGATATTATGACGTCGAGTGGTACGCTCGGCCTGATCGAGGATACGAATGGGGTACTCTCGATATGTAAGATTATCTTGGAGATCAAGCGTTTCGTGGTCCACTCCACGGATAGGATCCGAGAAGCAATGCCTGAGTTGAGAAACGTGGAAGACATCGTGGACTCTGGAGAGGTGCGGAGGTAGTTCCAATTGGTAGGCAACCTCTCCTCGTTTGGCGAGAATGCAAAAAGGTCCAATGTAACGAGGAGCCAATTTGCCTTTGATACCGAAACGATAGGTTCCCTTCATAGGGGTAACCCGAAGGTAAGCCTTCTCGTCAATCTCGAAAGTCATAGCCTTATGTTTTCGGTCATATTGACTCTTCTGACGGGATTGGGCTGTTTTCAACTTTTCACGAACGATGCGAACTTGCTCTTCTGCTTCCTGAATCATATCCGGGCCAAAGAATTGTCTTTCCCCGGTCTCTGACCAGTTAAGGGGTGTTCGACACCGTCGTCCATAGAGAACCTCAAAAGGGGCTTTACCCAAGCTAGATTGATAGCTGTTGTTGTAAGCGAATTCGGCAAATGGAAGGCACTTCTCCCAATCCATTCCGAATGAGATAACAGAGGCTCGAAGCATGTCTTCTAGAATCTGGTTGACGCGTTCCACTTGACCACTCGATTGAGGGTGAAAAGCGGTGCTAAAGGAAAGGCGGGTTCCCTTAGCGTTTTGGAAACTTTCCCAAAATCGAGAGGTGAAAAGACTTCCTCGATCCGAGTTAATTTCCAAGGGAACACCATGGAGAGACACTATTCGGGAGATGTATAAGTCTGCCAGCTGACTAGCGGTTATACTCTCACGAACACGTAGGAAATGGGCTACTTTGGAAAGACGATCGACAATGACGAAAATAGCATTATTCCCTCTCTTGGTCCTGGGAAAACCGGTAATGAAATCCATACCAATTTTATCCCATTTCCATTTAGGAATAGCTAGGGGTTGAAGGGTGCCAGCAGGCCGTTGATGCTCTGCTTTTACACGACGACAGACGTCGCAATTAGCAATATACTGAGCAATTTCTCTCTTCATCCTAGTCCACCAGAACCTCTGGCGTAGGTCCTGATACATCTTGGTGCTACCCGGATGAATGGTGAGAGGAGATTCATGAGCCTCCTTAAGGATCAACTGCCGTAGATGCTGGTTCTTGGGAACCACTAAACGGTTCTCAAAGTACACAGCACCATGATCATTTATGGAGAAACAACTAGCACCTCCGCTAGCAATGTTCTCCTTGATCTTAGTTATTCCCTTATCTCGCTTCTGGGCAGCGATGATTTGATCCGTAAGAGTAGGTTTCGCCACCAAGGTGGAAAGAAATCCTTGAGGAACAATGTGAAGGTTAAGCTTCCGAAATTCCTCATGGAGAAGCGGTTGACTTTGTTGTAACATCAGGTTGTTACAATAAGATTTACGACTTAGTGCATCAGCCATGACGTTGGCTTTCCCTGGGGTGTAAGTTATTCCTAAGTCGAAATCTGTGATCAACTCAACCCAACGTCTTTGCCTGAGATTCAAATCCGGTTGGGTGAAGATGTACTTCAGACTTTGGTGATCAGTGAATATTTCGCAACGACTACCGAGGAGGTAATGTCGCCAGGTCTTAAGTGCATAGACTACGGCTGCAAGCTCTAGATCATGAGTAGGATAATTCTCCTCATGTGGGTGCAATTGCCGTGAAGCGTAAGCAATTACGTGTCGATCTTGCATGAGGATGCAACCTAGTCCTTGTCGCGAGGCGTCGCAGTAGATATCAAAGTCCTTAGAGAAGTCTGGCGGTACCAGAACGGGAGCAGAAGTCAGGCGTCTTTTCAGTTCCTGAAAGCTGTGCTCACATTGTGGAGTCCATTCAAACTTTTTATCTTTCTTGAGGAGTTCGGTTAGAGGTTTAGCAACTTTGGAGAAATTTTCGACAAAGCGACGGCAATAGCTCGCTAAGCCCAGAAAACTCCGAACTTGCTTGACCGATTCAGGTGGAGTCCAATTAAGGACGGCTTGAACTCGCTCAGGGTTAACAGCAATACCTTTACCAGATATTACATGACCCAGATAGGTCACTTCTGACAACCAAAATTCACTTTTGGAAAACTTGGCATAAAGGCGGTGCTCTCGAAGTTTCTTCAACACTAGCCTTAGATGTTCGGCATGTTCTTCCTCGTTCTTGGAGTAGATGAGTATATCATCTAGGTAAACCACGACGAATTTATCCAAATACTCCATGAAGATTGAGTTCATTAACCGAGAAAAAGTGGCTGGAGCGTTGGTTAAACCGAAGGACATGACGGTGTACTCGTATTGGCCATAACGAGTAACAAAGGCCGTTTTAGGAATGTCCCCGTTTCTGATTTTGATTTGATGGTAGCCCAACCTCAAATCCATCTTGGAGAAGATTGAGGATCCAGCGAGCTGATCATACAGGTCGTTGATCCTGGGGACCGGATATTTGTTCTTGATTGTGACCAAATTAACAGGTCGGTAATCTACAACCATCCGGTCCGTACCATCCTTCTTCTTGACGAAGAGGACGGGGCAAGCCCACGGAGATGAACTAGGCCGGATGAAACCCTTTTTCAAGGACTCATCGAGTTGTTTCTTAAGCTCGGCTAGTTCTAGTGGTGCCATCTTATAGGGTCTTCTAGCAATCGGAACGGTTCCTGGAATGAGGTCTATTACGAACTCAACATCCCTGTCAGGTGGAACACCTGGCAATTCCTCTGGGAAGACATCCGGGAAGTCATGGACTACCGGAACGTCCTCAAGGTCTGGCAAAGGGCTGGCGTTAAGAGAATATAATTGTCGCTTGGCTAATCGGGTCAAGACATTGACTATCTTCCCCGAAGGATGGGTAAGTTGAACAGTCCTAGAGAAGCAATCAATTTTGGCATGATGAGCTGACATCCAGTCCATACCCAAAATGATATTAATATCTGAAAATTTAAGGGCTATCAAAGATGCGAGGAAAACAAGTCTGTCGACTTGGATTTCATTTCCATGGCTTACTCTAGAAGTTTGCCATTTGGATCCCGGAGTTTGAATTACCATAGAGGTTGGCATGTCACAGAATGCGATGTTATGCAAACGAGCATAATTTTCGGATATAAAAGAATGAGAGGCTCCTGTATCGAAAAGAACAGATGCCGGGTGGCAATTAACAAGAAGCGTACCAAGAACGACGTTGGGATCCTCTTGAGCTTCCTCGGCAGAGATACAGTTGACATGGCCACGTGTAGCGGTGGCCGGCTTGGCGTGGAACACTTTCCCTGTCGGCTTGCCACGGCCAACAGCTTTAGCAGATTGGTTGGGGTTGGTCTGGGGACACTCGCGCATATAGTGGCCAGATTCCCCACACTTAAACCAAGTCACAGAACTGGTACGTGGAGGAGCATTGTTGGTTGGACCACCATAGGGCTTGGCTGGTGCAGACTGTTGAACGGGGTGAGGCGCCTGGAAAGATGGCCTCGGTGTGAACCTGGGTGGCAGGGCAGTGTTGGGCACCCACACGCGGCGCTTCTGAGGACCAGCACCGGATGAGGAACCCATGTCACGGCCATGCTTGCGTGTTGCGTCATAATCAGTCTGACCAGTTTCAGCACTGATGGCCTTGTTAACAAGTTTCTGAAAGGATGTGCACTCATGCAGACGGAGGTCGCGGCGAAGCTCAGGACTAAGCCCCTTGCGGAACCTTGCTTGCTTCTTGGCATCAGTAGAAACTTCCTCAGTTGCATATCGTGCGAGGTTACCGAACTCCCTGCTGTAGGCATCCACAGAGAGTCGGCCCTGAGTGAAACTGCAAAATTCCTCACGTTTACGGTCCATGAGACCCTCCGGAATGTGATGTTCACGGGCCTCGCTGAATTCCGCCCAAGTAGTGACATGGCCCGCTGGGCGCATAGCTCCATAATTCTCCCACCATAGACTGGCGGGGCCTTCAAGATGATATGCAGCAAAGGTGACCTTGTCAGCCTCCGCTACCAGCACGGAACGCAGTTTGTGAGAAATACTGCAAAGCCAATCATCAGCGTCAAGAGGCTCGACGGAGTGGTGGAACGTGGGTGGATGTAACTTGATGAAATCACTGAGTGACACCACGTTAGTCCTCTGATGGTGTGCCGTGTTCTGTTCAATACGCTCCAACAAACGGTTGGTCTCCCGCTTGTTTCTTTCGGCTTCCATCATAACCTCGGCTAGGGAAGGAGGATGAGGCAGATTTGCATTCCTGACTTCACTGCCTTCAGCCTGCTCTTGGGGAGCAGGGTTAGTGCGCGTGTTGACCATCCTAGGTAAACAAGACAATGAATTAGTCAGGATGATAAAATTCCGACATAGGATACCGAATGTAAGGAATAACTCGGAATGCAAGATGATCATCCGTATGACATGGTAGATACAGAAACTGCTTCTTTATTCCATCGTCATACACACCATACAGGGTTTAGCACAAGACCAAACAAGGTACTATTATGGTGAAAAGAGGATTACATCTCATCGGAGGCATTCCAAGCTCCTATGCATTATTTTTCTACACCTCCGGAAGGCGATACAAACTAGGTCATATCCCACGAGTCACGCAGGACGATAGACGACACAGCTAACACGAACTAGTGATACTACCACTAACTCAGACCGATCCGTAGTAGTCCTCGTAGAAGTCACCTCCATAGCCTGGAAGCTCAACATGATCATCCGGAAACAGACGATCTCGCGGAGCTTGTGGACCATAGGGGCTAGGATGAGGTCTTGGACCAACAGACGGCGGCCTACGGGGACCGCGAGGTGGGGTGATGCCTCCTACATCACGCCAACCCATCACGTCTGGCAGAGCAGATCTCACAGGATAGAGATCGCGCATGTCTGAATATCCAGCTTGCACCGCCGGTGCAAACCGAGTCAATGTGGCCCAATGGTCAGCACGGGTATTGAAGAGCTCTAACCTCAAGGCCCGATTTTCACGGTCCTTATCCTCGAGCATCTCAGCAGTGGTGCGAGTCCGTGAATCCTCCTGAGTGGGGTCAGCATAGATAGCCTGGAGATACCCTTGTGCTCCCGGCAGTGATCCTGGCATATACCGGAAATCAGAGTCCCGAAATAGACCAGATCTGACTCGCATGATGGTCATCATAGAGTAGGAGGCGTCCTGCACAGCCATCTCAATAGTAACCCCGAGTCCATAGGAGCAGTGAAGGGGCTCGGTGGACCCAGGATAAGATGGAAATATCCTGACAGTGCAGAGATACTGGCTTTGATTAAAGTCTCGGAATTGCTCTTCGACCGTGTACTCAGGATACCAACGGTATCCAGCCTCAGTCATTACCCTGACCAACATGGCAGTATGACTGGGTACATCTAGGCATCGAGTCAGGCGAACCACTTGATTGAGATCGCGAGTGGCCATCTGAAAACACAATCATAATGCAAAGGCATTAGAATTTCTAACGAAATTTCGGCAGCATAACAGCTGTAAATGCTGAAGAAGGATTTTGAGACATTTGACAAAGGATTTCATACACACTCAACATCATCATATCAAAGTTCTGAATCCATCCTAACAACATAACGTGGTAGAAGAGCTGAACTAGGCTTGTATCCATCAAACCTATAAGGTACTACTGATTAGTAACATGTGATCCTGATAGAGAGAATAGATCCTAATTCCTTAACCCCCGGTGGAAGAATAGACTGACTCAGATCAGAATGTCATAAGATAAAGGAGTAAAAAGAGCCTTACGTTCCAACCCACAAACAATTCCCCTACATATAACTAAAGAATTTCTAGACTCAACATCGACCAGTTTGGCTTGGAGAACCTACAGGCAGTCCGGCTCTGATGCCAACGCTGTCAGGACCCCGACTCGATGTCACATCGATCTAGCTCGTAACACCTCATATCACTTTGCGGCCTCATGCACGGTATACCCACGGGTGTCGCCTTACCTTCGCCCGGGACCGTTTGCGCCTTTTGGCTCACGTATATGATAGTGTCGCTAGCATCCATATGATAAGGAGCCCGGGCTGACATGACTAGTCGTAAACCCAAAGTGGCACAGACTTACAGGGACAGGCATCCATGACCCAGCTTCGAACGTGTCGGTCATCAGCAAGTGGGTCCGGGCTGTAGCACTGGGCTAGCAGGACTCCGGTAAACCGGGCTGTAGCGGGCTAACAGGACTCCGGTACTCAATGCGTGACTTTTCCCCGAAGGGACAGACACCGGAACAAAGAAGGACACATGCCGGCCAGCCTAAGTGTTCCAGAGCAGTAGCAAGCTACCATGGCTCAGCGGTAACACTAGGAGACATTTCCCGGTAAGAGAGGCTACTAAAGATAAACAACTAGATGGTCAGATCCCACACATACCAAGCATTTCAATCATACACACAATATGCTCGATATGTGCAAATACAACAAGGCATCACAACATGACTCTATGACACAAGTACTTTATTTAAGGCTCAGAGAGCCATACATAACATACACAAAGGTAAGGGTCACACGACCCAGCATTCAAGTCATACAGTCATACAAACCAGCAGCGGAAGTAACTTGTCTGAGTACAGACAACTAGTAAAATAAAAGAGGCTTGGAAAGCCTAGCTATACTACGTGGTCCTTCACAAGCTCAGGATCACCACCTGGGCCTTTAGCCTACTCATTGATGTCAACGTCTACGTAGAACCCATCAGAAGGGGTTGCAGCGTCTTCTGTAAAAATGTAAATTATAGCAACATGAGTACAAAGGTACTCAGCAAGACTTACATCAGATCCTACATACATGCATATTATCAAGAAGGGTTGGTGGAGTTGTTGCAGCAAGCCAGCTTTGACTCTTGGCTAGGCTAACCTACGAGACTCCAATTTGAAACAGTTTTGCGTACACGAGTCCACTACTCACCACATCAATACACTACCGAGGATCCACCTCCGTCTTCCTACGGAAGAGCCATCCTCGGCACTCACACTTATCTTGAGGCTTTTAGCAGTTTCCATTTACTTGTCTATGAACTGTATAGGCAACCAAGTAGTCCTTTACCGCGGACGCGGCTATTCGAATAGATCATGATAACCCTGCAGGGGTGTACTTCTTCATACATGTTTCCACCACTTAGCGTCTGCACACGACATGTGCTCGGCAGACTTCAAGCGAAAGCCGACGTGGGTGTAGACCACGACCTACCTAAACACCTAAGTCTCTAGTCCAGGTTTATCGCCTATCTAGGTTCCATCCGCAGGGAGTCCGGCCGAGGTTTCCCATACGGCCCCGAACGATGTGAACAGGGTTCCCGAGATACCTAACGGGTATTCGGTACACCGTGCCACGTACCTACCGCATCACAGCCCACCCCTACGGTCAGCGCTGTCCACGGCCTCCAGTAGGCTACAAACACCAGAAACTACGTGCAACTCCTGGACAGAGAGCTAGGGTGAATAAGAAGTCGAGTGGGGTCATATTTCAGGGCCCAATGCATGGTAGTAGCTGTATCTTAAATCACACATACAGATCTCAGTGCTTAAGGTCGGCTTCAATGAAACAACCCACCATGTACTCCTACATGGCCTCTCATCGATACCTTTACCAAATCGTGTTCACCACACCACTCTCATTACCGACATAACCATTTCACTCCAGCCCATCACCCAGATGAACCAGACCTAACACGACTCTAAGCATAGCAGGCATAGCAAGGTAGGAACAACACATACATATGGCTCAATCAACTCCTACACATGCTAGTGGGTTTCATCTAGTTACTGTGGCAATGACAGGTCATGCAGAGGAAATGGGTTCAACTACCGTAGCACCCAGCAGTTTGAAACGCGTTGTCTTAATGCAGTAAAAGAGAGCAGGAGCGAGAACATGGGATTGTATCGACATGATCAAATGGTTGGTTGCTTGCCTGATGGTTCGATGCACTGATACGGTTCTTCGTTAGGGTAATCACGGTACTCCTCGGGGGCAGATCCTGCCGCAAAGAACACCGATATACAACCATCACCAAACAATGTGCAACAATATGATGCATGAATGAAACATAGCAATATGAGTTTGTTGGGCTAATGCAACTAAGACCAGAAGGGTTTGAACCAATTTGAATCAAAGATTCAAATTTCAAACTCAAACATGGCCCTTTAACGTGTTTTTCCTTGTTCTGCATTAAACATCAAGTTAACTTGTTTAATCATGCATGAAAATAGTACATATGGATAGATTGGATTTTTCTGATCATTTTTCATATATAATTTGTCTGATTTGGAGTTACAGAATAAAAGTTATGAATTTTTGAAGTTTAAATTATATTCTGAAATTTCCTATATTAGAATAATTCCAGAAAATCAATTATTGCGTCAGCCTGACGTCAGTGTGACGTCAGCAGGTCAACAGAACACGTCCAGGTCAAACCTGACAGTGGGTCCCGCGTGTCAGGGTGATTAAATTAATTAAAGTTTAATTAAAACTAAACCTGTTTAATTAACAGGGCTGTGCCCCACCTGTCATTGACTCAGGGGAGTCAACCAGGGCCCACCCGTGGTCAAACCCGGGTCGGCTGCACCGGCGTTTAGCCGCCGGCGAGCCCGACGCGGCGGCGGAAGTGGTTTTGGCCGTTTCGGCCACCAAATGGGTCGCGGAGACCACCGGAGTGGAGCTGAGGACGAGCCGCAGCTCTTGGTGGAGTCCGTTGGGGTCGGGGTGGCCGAAGTTGGCGCCGGCGACGACTTTGGCGGCCACCGGGGTTCGGCCGAAGACGAACTTGACGCTAGAGGGGTCGGTGAGGCTCGGGGAGTGGCTAGCTAGGTGCTAAGTGACACGGTGAGTATGATGGACACCAGTTTGTGGCCGGAGGGTGACCGGGAGCACGTCAGCGACGAGCTCCACGGCGGTGGGTGCGGTTGAGCTTCGGGAGGTTGCTACACAGCTCGGGAGCAAGAACGGAAGGAAGGGGAAGATGGCTAAGCTCACAGTGAGTGCGACGAAGCCCTTGGTGTGGCCGGAGATGGACCGGAGCGACGACGGCGTTGAAGGGGATCTCCGGCGACGGCGGTTCGGGCGAGGTCGTTCCGGTGGACTCGGGCGTTGCGAGCGCTCGGGGCTCAGCTGCTCGATGAAGTGGACCGCGGCGGAGCTCCTGGACACGATGAGAGGACGCACGGATGACGGGGAGCACGGCTACGACGAAGGCACGGCGATGGTGGCGTCGGCCATGGCGGGGGAGCGCGAGGGGGAGGAGCTGGAGAGTAGCGGGGGTGTCTGGGGGGTTCGGGGGAGCGAGGGAGGCCGGTCCATGACGTCACCGGACGAGGAAAGCGGCGAGGCGACGAGCAGGTGCGTGGCGCGCGCTGCGGTCGCCGTCGGGCACCTGCCTGCCTGCCTGGCCGGCAAGCTGCTCGCTGGAGCGGCGCTGGGCTGGGCCGGCAGGTGGGCCGGGTGCTGGGCGCCAGGTAAGATTTTCCATTTCTTTCTGTTTTCTATTTTTTTAATACTTCTGCAACTTTGTTGAATTAAATAAAATACTTAGGCTACTCCTAAAATCACCAAACTACTCCTGGTCCATAGTTGGATTATTTCCAACATGAAACATTTTAGTTTGGAGATATTTGAGCATTTAAATATTTTATATAATTTTAAATGCCCAAATTCAAATATTTATGATTTAATTCAAAAACCCTAGGATGGCCTAGGAAAATGTGCACCACTTTTGGCAGAGGTTCTGAACCAAGACAAAAATGATGAGCATTTTAGAAGGGCATTTCAGGTTCATTGAAAAAGTTTTTAGTAAACCCTAATTGGTTTCAGAGGGGACTGGGGGTTCTGTCATCCCCATTTCAGATTTTCTGATGAAAGAGTAAACATGATGCAACACTCTAATGCATGACTAGCTAGGGTGTGACACACATGACCGGGTGAAGAGGCGCAGAAGAGGAAGATGGTGCAGCACCCAGTGTGCTTCGTCAGCTCCCTCTTGCAATGGGCTAGGTCGAGGTACTCAGGTGTGCAAAAGCTGCTCTTTGGCCTCCTTATGGCCTCGAGGAAGCTGCGCCATTACTTCCAAGCACACGAGATCATGGTGGTTACCCGCCTCCCGTTGCAACGGATACTGCACAACCTAGATGCGACGGGGAGGATCGTGGAATGCGCCCTGGAGCTGTCGAGTCTCGGTTTGAAATTCGAAAGTACCTCGACGATTCAGAGCAGAGTCTTGGCGGAATTTGTCACGGAATGGACCTCGATGCCCGACGAAGAGGTACAGGAGACCGCTCTCCCGGCAAGGAAACGAGCCGCAACTGGATCATGTACTTTAATGGTGCCTTCTCGCTGCAAGGCGCCGGTGCTGGTGTGCTGCTTGTCGCACCCACCGGAGAGCACCTCAAATATGTTATCGAGATGCACTTTCCCCGGGAGATGTCAACCAACAACACCGCCGAGTACGAGGGTTTGCTTGCCGGCCTCAGGATCGCGGCAGACCTCAGAGTTAAGAAGCTCATCGTTAGGGGCGACTCACAGATAGTCGTCAGGCAGATGAACAAAGATTATCAAAGCCCGTTGATGGAAGCTTACGTAGATGAGGTGAGGAAACTAGAGGAGCGCTTTGATGGTATACAAGCGGAGCATGTCCCTCGGGCGGAGAACAACATCGCAGACTACCTGTCAAAGCGCGCTTCCCTCAAGCTACCTGTGGAACCATGTACCTTTGTGCTTCAGTTAACCCAACCATCCGTTGAGCCGTCTTCCGGGCAGAGCAAGCGGAGGAGGCTAGGCCCTGGCAAGTACTTCCCCACCGAGCTCCCCGGAGCCGCCAGCGAGGATGTTGCCATGGATGCCGATCCTGCCGCGGGGCAACCGACTCTGGCAGGACCTCAGGTCATGGCCGTGGAGGCGGCCACTCCCACGGCAGAAGAGATGCCTTTGGTCCTTGCCGTCGAGCCACAAGCTCCGACATGGGCACATCACACCGTCCGATTCCTTCAAAAAGGAGAGCTTCCCGAGGAGAAGGAAGAGGCAGAAAGAGTAGCCCGCCGGTCTGCTCTATACCAATTCGTTGATAACGTATTGTACAGAAGAAGACCGAATGGGGTGAAATTGATGCGCATCTCCCGGGAGGAAGGACTAAAGCTGTTGGCAGAGATACATGGAGGCATATGTGGCTCCCACATAGGGTCGAGGACCCTTGCCGGCAAGGCTTTCCGGCAAGGTTTCTTCTGGCCCACCGCCCTCCAGGATGCGACGGCACTAGTAACCAAGTGTGAAGCATGCCAGTTCCATTCGAAGAAGCTTCACCAAGCAGCTCAAGCCCTTCAAACTATCCCTCTCTCCTGGCCCTTCTCGGTCTGGGGGCTCGACATATTGGGCCCTTTCCCCCGTGCTGTTGGGGGCTTTGAGTACTTGTACGTCACAATCGACAAGTTCATAAAGTGGCCGGAAGTGGAAGCAGTGAGGAAGGTGACAGCGCAGTCCGCCATCAAGTTTTTCAAGGGATTAGTGTGCCGTTTTGGGGTACCCAACAGTATCATCACCGACAACGGCACACAGTTCACAAGCCATGCCTTCATGCAACACATCGAGGATCTCGGCAGCAGGGTCTGTTTTGCTTCCGTGGCCCATCTACGGAGCAACGGCCAAGCGGAGAGAGCAAATGCTGAAGTCCTGTGAGGCTTAAGAACAAAGACTTTTGACAGGCTGCGCAAGAGTGGAAGGCGCTGGATTGATGAGTTGCCAGCAGTTCTTTGGTCGATCAGAATGACGCCAAATCGAGCCACTGGCCAGACACCCTTTGCCCTGGTTTACGGGGCAGAAGCAGTTCTCCCCACGGAACTCATATACGGGTCCCCTCGAGTGCTCGCTTATGATGAGCTTGAGCAAGAGCAGTTGCGCCAAGATGACGCGACGCTCCTTGAGGAAGATCGTCTCCGGGCGGCTGTCAGAGCAGCATGCTACCAGCAAGCTTTGCGCCGCTACCATAGCCGCAAGGTTCATGCCCGGAGCCTTGAGGAAGGCGACCTTGTTCTTCGGCGCGTTCAGTCGGCCAAAAATTCCAACAAGTTGACGCCAAAGTGGGAAGGCCCTTATCGGGTAACACAAGTCACCAGGCCTGGCGCAGTACGGCTGGAGACTGAAGATGCCATTCCAGTGAGCAACTCGTGGAACATCGAGCATCTTCGCAAGTTTTACCCATAAGGCGTGGCTGCCGGGCCTCCCGGCAAGTCACCCTTTTGTACAAGCCTTGCCGGCAAGGCATGTAACCCTTTGTACAAAGCGAGGCGCAGACCCTGAGCATAAGTAAACGAAGTGCTGGTGCCCTAAGTTATAGCATGCATGCTAGGTCGGGTCTCTTCCTCGGTTAGGGTTGATAGTGCTTAGCAGCGGCTAACCCCTAGCTTAGAGGTCGAGTGCGCGTCTCTCTGTTCTTCTCTGTCTTCTTTGGTTCGCAGGGCACATAAGCATTCTTGCCGAGCTATTTTGGAAGAAAGGAACGGACTGGCGCCCGGGCCCCGGCAAGCCTGAGTTGCCGGGGGCTACAAGAACAAGGATCCCTCCGCGGCAAGCCAAGGTCGCCGGGGGCTGCAGATCCAGATAAGTCCTTCATGCTCTATCACGCATTTTGTTATGGACTGGGATACGTGAAACCCCGTTCTATCTCTATGCTGCCGTGCGCCCCCCCCTTCGGCACCCAAGGACTATCCCCTGGGTCCGAATTTGGTCATAGCCGTGGCAGCAGAGAAGGGGAACGGGGAGCTGATACGTCTCCAACGTATCTATAATTTTTGATTGCTCCATGCTACTTTATCTACTGTTTTGGACTATATTGGGCTTTATTTTCCACTTTTATATTACTTTTGGGACTAACCTATTAACCGGAGGCCCAGCCCAGAATTGCTGTTTTTTCCTATTTCAGTGTTTCGAAGAAACGAAATATTAAACGGTGTCCAAACGGAATGAAACCTTCGGGAACGTGATTTTCTCACCGAACGTGATCCAAGAGACTTGGACCCTACTCCAAGAAGTAACAGAGGCGGTCACGAGGGTGGGGGCACCCCCCTAGGGCGTGCCCCCTACCTCATGGGCCCCCTGTGGCTCCACCGACGTACTCCTTCCTCCTATATATACCTACGTACCCCCGACAGATCAAATACGGAGCCAAAAACCTAATTCCACCGCCGCAACTTTCTGTATCCACGAGATCCCATCTTGGGGCCTGTTCTGGAGCTCCGCCGGAGGGGGCATCTACCACGTAGGGCTTCTACATCAACACCATAGCCTCTCCGATGAAGTGTGAGTAGTTTAGTTCAGACCTTCGGGTCCATAGCTAGTAGCTAGATGGCTTCTTCTCTCTTTTTGGATCTCAATACAATGTTCTCCCCCTCTCTAGTGGAGATCTATTCGATGTAATCTTATTTTTGCGGTGTGTTTGTTGAGATCGATGAATTGTGGGTTTATGATCCAGCTTATCTATGAATAATATTTGAATCTTCTCTGAATTCTTTTATGTATGATTGAGTTATGTTTGCAAGTCTCTTCGAATTATCCATTTGGTTTGGCCAACTAGATTGGTAGTTCTTGCAATGGGAGAAGTGTTTAGCTTTGGGTTCAATCTTGCGGTGTCCTTACCCAGTGACAGAAAGGTTTGCAAGACACGTATTGTATTGTTGCCATCGAGGATAACAAGATGTTTTTTTATCATATTGCATGAAGTTATCCCTCTACATCATGTCATCTTGCTTAAGGCGTTACTCTGTTTTTAACTTAATACTCTAGATGCATGCTAGATAGCGGTCGATGAGTGAAGTAATAGTAGTAGATGCAGAATCATTTCTATCTACTTGTCTTGGACGTGATGCCTATATACATGATCATACCTAGATATACTCATAACTATGCTCATTTCGGTCAATTGCTCAACAGTAATTTGTTCACCCACCGTAGAATACTTATGCTCTTGAGAGAAGCCACTAGTCAAACCTATGGCCCCCGGGTCTATTCTCATCATATCAACCTCCATCACTTTATTATTTGCTTTGTTTTTACTTTGCCTTTTACTTTTCAATTTGCATCTCTATATCAAAAATACCAAAAATATTATTTATCATCTCTATCAGATCTCACCCTCGTAAGTGACCGTGAAGGGATAGACAACCCCTAACCGCGTTGGTTGCGAGTAGCTATCATTCTGTGTAGGTACGAGGGACTTGTGCGTGGTCTCCTACTGGATTGATACCTTGGTTCTCAAAAACTAAGGGAAATACTTACACTACTTTGCTGCATCATCCTCTCCTCTTCGGGGAAATCCAACGCAGTGCTCAAGAGGTAGCAGGAGCCTAAGCCCACCGCATCCCTGCCTCCGCCAAGAGCGTGAGAAAGGTCGAACAAGGTGGTGGGACGGCAAGGCCTGTTGCCGGGCGAGAAAGCGTTTGTCTTAAGGATAACAAGGACTCACCCCTTGTCGTGGGTTCCTCCCGTGAACAAAAATCCTGGTAAACATCCCTTTTTCATTAAAAAAATTCTCGTACAGGTACAGTTCATACAAAATGAAAAACATGAACAAGGAGATTACAAGTTCTAAAGCTAACAAAGGCCCGAGGGCTTACAAAACTAAAAAGATATAAGGTGCCCGTAATCCTTTTCTTGTCCCTCTCCTCGGGAAATGGAACAAGAAAGAAGAAGGGCAAAAGGGGCGCCTAAGCAAGCTACGAGTGGTAGAAGACACCAAGAGAACATCTCGATGGCCGTCCAAGGGCTGGGTGGTGATGGCGGTGTTGGGATCTATGGTAGGGTGCGTCGACTACAAATTAAAATTCCTATGGGCAGAACAACCAAGAATATGCTATGGGAGATGGATCACAAATCGTTACCACTAGACGCGCAGTGCCGTGCAGTGGAAGTAGAGTTGAGGCAGCGCGTCCGCGTGGATCATCTCCTCCTCGTCCGATCTCCCTTGAACAGCCGGTCGTCCGATCCCACGTACAAGTTCGCCGGAGTGGTGCAAGTGCACCGCCTCTAACGGTATCCGCGCGTGCAGGAGGAACACCATGTGGCGGACTGCTAGGTCCAATCACACAATCGGCGGCGAGTAGAGGTGGCTATTCGTAACACATGCAAACCCTAGTCGCAACACCGAAGCGATCAACCGCATGAGTGTGCCGCACCTCCACTTTATATAGGCGTGTGTCGCGGGCTCAACTCTTGGGCCTCGCACGGACCCTAAAGCCCACAAGTCTACTCGGCCACAATCCGAATACAGCTCGGATCACATCCGACCAGTGTCCTCGGATCCGACCTCGTAGGTTCCTTCCCTTAAGCGCGCGACCCCTTAGGTTCAAGTCGGCTTGGTCACAGTTCAGATCACCTCCGACCTGCACGGTTGGTAGGGGCCTCTAGCAAGGCGTGCCGACCACCAAGCAGACTATCAAGCTGGTTAGGCGAACCTGTACAACGTGTCACACTTCTATTCCCTTTCCCTCATGATATGTGTTGTTGGGCTCAAGGCAAGACTGTCATCCTTGTGCTAGCCCGACCTCTTTCTCGTTCCAGTGATACCGACCACAATCCGGATTATCTCAGGATCCCTATCGCATGGCCATGCTTCTCCTGGTCGGATCACATGAGGGGCCCAGAGTATATCTCTCCTGATCGGAGGGGAAAATTCCATCTTGCTCAACCATGTCTCGTAGCATGGGACTAGACAAACCCGAAACCTACCTTTGTAACTACCCAGTCACGTAGTAGCGTTTGGTCGGCCCAAAGCAAGTCTGTCACCATCCCGAGTACATGCGTCAGCTCAGGTCTTAGGACATAAAATGTATGTTGTACTAGAGACTCACAGATGACATATCGCTGCGTCTCATAGTTGGGTCTGTCCGACTCAGACCTTATCTCGACTCGGATCCTACTATGTCGAATCCGACCAGACCTTTCCAAGTTCATATTATCTGGTTAGCATACAATGCTCCATGGCTAGTGAGACCAAGCCATCGACCGTGTCATATGCTAGTCTAGTCGGCTGCGTGTCCACACAGCCCTTTCGACTAGGGACCTTTTAGGACAGTCATCATACAATGCATAGTCCCACAAACAAGTCACGTACTTGCTGATACTTATGATTGATAATGTCCAAGGACTATCTTTATTCATAAACACATAGGAAATATCATCATACATGATTGCCTCTAGGGCATATCTCCAACAGGCGGCGCCGGAGGCAGAGCTCGAAGACGAGGCGGCTTGACGTCAACACGCGATGAAGGCGTCGGTGTCCGCATACCTCGACTTGACGGCCTTGCCGCTCGCCCTCTTCCTCTTCCGCAGCCTCCCTACGCCAGCCGCCCAAGGAGACGACCCCGAGAAGTTCAAGGAGCCGGCGACACGGATGATGGGGTCGTCAGTGCCACCCGGAGCGGCGCCCGACACCTAGTCGGACCCGTCATCCTGCCGCCCGCTGCCCTCGTCGTCACTGCCGTTGTCTTCCTCGCCACTCCCGCTTGAGGAGAAGTCTTCATCATCGGAGGAGCTCTCCACGCAGCACCTCACGCGGGTACCGAAGTGCTTGAAGATCTTGACGGAGAGGAGGCCACCCTCCATTAGTTTGAAATGGAGAGCGAGTCCATCCGTCAAAATATGTAGGTGAGCGAAGGTCTTCCACCCTCGATGAAGATACATGACGTGAGGGGCGGGGAACTTGACGTAGGCCCATGTGCCACTGTTCCCACAACCCCTCATGTGCAGCCGCAGCGCCTGCGGCGGATCCAGCTCCATCTCCCGCTCAAATGGGGTCGGGAGACGAAGGCGACGACACGGTGGATGGCGCAGCCTGACGAAGAATTCGCAGGGGTTGTCCCCGGCATGGCCCTCCATCAGAGGAGGGGCTGCTGGAGGAGGCGAGGCTGATCTATCGCCCCGTCCTCCTCTCCCTCGAGCACCACGACGGCCTCGACCTTACCCCCTCCCCCTTCCTCTAGCGGCCGGCTCCACTGCTATGAGCTCTTGGGGAGGAGCGATGCGCTGTCTGGCCGAAACCCTCGCCGCCACCGATGAAGTGTCGCCACGCCCCCTCGCCATGGCAGAAGAAGAAAGGAAGCAGGAATGGGGAGAGGCAGATGGCGAAAGGTTGAGGGGCACCGTTCCTCCCGCTCCCCCCTTTATAAAGGGGCGGGGGTGGGGCTTGGCCGTCCCCTCTCGGCCAATCCGGCTTCTTGAAGTGACAACATGCGGGGCCGTCGACCGCCCTCCCCGCTCCATTGAAAGCGCGTGGGAATCGACCCGCACGCGAGCGACTACCCACGTCCCGTGCGCCTATCATTCGCCTTGCGTTGTGCATGCAGCGAACGTGGCGCAAGGGGCGGGCGCGGTGGGATGACGGTTCCCGAGTGAGGGCAGTAAATGAGAGGCGTCCCTGTGGTCTCAAAGAGACAGGCAAGCTGCCTCTTTACTGTCCACCGCAAGGTGACGCCAGCATGCTCCCGTCATGCACGCGCACGACCCCACGTCGTGCGTCCTACTCGGGTCGTGGGGAAGCGCAGCGGCCGGAACAATGGCCGTGGTAAAAATCCGCCCCAACTGCCCACGCACCGTTCTGGGCCTGGCCCAACAACGTGCTGCGCTTATGTATGACCCAGGACCGTGGGCTCCTGTCGATGTACAAAAGTAGGGGCTCTCCTTTTGACCCCTTTACTTGTGCACGGGCAGTCAGAGCCTCCCGCCGTGGCCGCGCATAGACATGGCAGGAAAGGGAAGCCAGAGAAGAAACCAAAGCCTCAAGGCAAACAGAGGAACGACAAGGACCAAGGCCACAAAAATCAGATAGGCGTAGCAGGTTTCCCCGGCAAGGACCCTTGCCGGGGCAGCTCGCCCACGCCAGACGAAGTGAGCCACCCTTGAGCCCACCAACGCTAGACAAATGCGTTGGACAGGGCTAGGGAGGCACCTCCGTGGTGGTATGGAGATCTTTGTGAAGACATAGAATGCTCAAGATCAAATGAGGATAGCAACTATCCTCACCGAAGAAGCCCACGAGACCCCCGGCAAGATCCTTGCTGGGGAAGTTAGCGCTCCACGACAAGGCCCTTGCCGGGCCACCCGGCAAGACCCTTGTCGGGCAACCCGACGAGACCCTCGCCAAGTGCACCGGCAGGGCCACTGCCAGGCCCGCACCAGCCAAGTCTTCACCGCTGTTCGCATGCAGCTGCCAACCCATCCAGCTGGGCAGGCACCTGCGTGGCGACATGCAACCCTTCATGGCTCCACCACCGCGCCACCTCAGCTGCTTGCCTGCCTACATGGCACTGCATGCACCGCTGGCCAGGACGCATGTCGAAGCGAGGAGGGGCGGCGACGGATGGGACGGGCCTTGCTCCCATCCCCAACAAATCGAAGGGACACCTAAGCCTCGCATTAAATGCGTCTTGTCCTGTAATACGGGTGATAAGCTCGCAACACTGTAGCACTTTCCACCTCCTGTGTGCCACTATGGCAGCCCCTTTTGTCTATAAAAGGAGGCCCATGGCACACTAAGAAAGGATTCGGCTCCCCCGAACCTCGCAGCACCTAGAGCTAGTTCAAGAGCTTAAGAACACTAAATACATCCACCAAAGTAGGATCGTAGGGTTTTATGCATCTTTGCGGCCCGAACCTGGGTAAAATCCCCCTGTGTTGTCTGCTAGTCCTGCTCTCCTCGCGATCCCCGCGCCCCGTGACCGTAGAAGGGATCCCAGTGATCCCACAGGTGTCGTTTCCCACCGACAGTATGGTGTGTATGACCGATGGTATAAATATGGCAGCTTATGTATTACCATGTCATACGGATGATCATCTTGCATTCCGAGTCATCCATTACATTCTACACTTCAATGTCAGGATTTTTTCATCCTTTTCTAAATCGCTGTTTTGTTTTTCTAGGATGGTCAACACTAGAAACAACCCTGCTGCCCCGGATCAGGCTAAAGGCAGTGGGGCTAGAGATGCGAATCTGCCTCAACCTCCTTCTTTGGCTGAGGTCATGCTGGAGGCCGAGAGGAACAAACGTGAGACCAACTGTTTGCTGGAACGCATCGAGCAGAACACATCACTGCACCAGAGGAACGACTTGGTGTCTCTCAGTGACTTCATCAAGTTGCACCCACCCACCTTTCATCACTCCGTCGAGCCCCTCGACACCGATGATTGGCTTCGCAACATTACCCACAAGCTATGCCCTGCACACGTAGCCGAAGCTGACAAGGTCAACTATGCTGCCTATCATCTTGAAGGCCCCACCAGTCTCTGGTGGGAGAATTATGAGGCCATGCGCCCAGCTGGCGAGGTCACCACTTGGGCAGAGTTCAGTGATGCTTTCCGTGAGCATCACATCCCGGAAGGTCTTATGGATCGTAAGCGGGAGGAGTTCTGCAGTTTCACCCAGGGTAGACTCACTGTGGATGCATACAACAGAGAGTTTGGAAACCTAGCATGCTATGCAACTGAGGAAGTTTCCACCGATGCCAAGAAGCAGGCAAGGTTCCGCAAGGGACTTAGCCCCAAGCTTCACCGTGATCTCTGACTGCACCAGTGCACATCCTTCCAGAAGTTAATGAACAAGGCCATCAGTGCTGAGACAGGTCAGACTAATTTCGAAGCAACACGCAAGCACAGCCATGACGCTGGTTCCTCATCCGGTTCTTGCTCTCAGAAGCGCCGGGTGTGGGTGCCTAACACCGCTCTGCCACCCAGGTTCACTCCGAGGCCATCCTATCAGGCGCCTCGTCCAACCCAGCAGTATGCACCAGCCAAGTCTTATGGTGGATCAACCAACAATGCTTCCCCACGCGCCAGCATAGTGACATGTTTCAAGTGTGGAGAACCGGGTCACTATATGCGAGAGTGTCCCCAGACCAACCCCAACCCCAACTATTCCGAAAAGGCCGTTGGCCGTGGCAAGCCAACAGGGAAGGTGTACTACGCCAAGCCGGCCACCGCTGTACGTGGCCATGTAAACTGTGTCTCAGCTGAAGAGGCTCAGGATGATCCCAACGTCGTTCTTGGTACGCTCCTTGTTAACTGCCATCCAACATCTTTTCTTTTCGATACTGGAGCATCTCATTCATTTTTATCCGAGAGCTATGCTCGTTTGCATAACACCGCATTTTTTGACATGCCCTCTACCACAGAAATTTCTACTCTTGGTTCTAGATGGTAAACTTCTGAAGTAAGCCATGGGAATGAAATTCATGTTGATTGACTTGTTTTCCTTGCATCCTTGATAGCTCTCAAATCCTCGGACATTAATATCATCTTGGGTATGGACTGGATGTCAGCCCATCATGCTAAGATTGATTGTTTCTCTAGGACTGTTCAACTTACACATCCATCGGGCAAGGTAGTAAATGTCTTGACCCGAGTAGCTAAACGACAACTATATTCTCTTAATGCCAGTCCTTTGCCAGATCTCGAAGATATTCCGGTAGTCCGTGACATCCCAGATATCTTTCCAGAAGAACTGCCAGGTGTTCCACCTGACAAGGATGTCGAGTTCGTGATAGATCTTATCCCAGGAACTGTTCCAATCTCTAGGAGACCCTATAAGATGGCATCACTAGAACTAGCCAATCTTAAGAAACAACTCGATGAGTCCTTGAAAAAGGTTTAATCCGTCCTAGTTCTTCTCCATGGGCTTGTCCCATCATCAAGAAGAAGGATGGTACGGGTTAGATGGTTGTAGATTATCGACTCGTCAACTTGGTCACAATAAAGAACAAGTATCCGCTCCCCAGGATCAACGACCTGTATGATTAGGTCGCTGGATCCTCAGTCTTCTCTAAAATGGATTTGAGGTTGGGTTACCATCAAATCAAAATCAAGAACGGGGACATTCCCAAAACGGCCTTTGTCACTCGTTATGGCCAATACGAGTACACCATCATGTCCGTCTGTTTAACCAACGCCCCAGCCACCTTCTCTCGGTTAATGAACTCGATCTTCATGGAGTATTTGTATAAATTTGTTATGGTATACCTCGATGATATACATCTACTCCAAGAATGAGGATGAACATGCTGAGCATCTAAGGCTAGTGTTGATGAAACTTCGAGAGCATTGCCTTTATGCCAAATTCTCTAAAGGTGAATTTTGGTTGCCAGAAGTGACCTACCTAGGTCATGTAATCTCTGGTAAGGGTATTGCTGTCAATCCTGAGCGAGTTCAAGCCGTTCTTAATTGGACTCCACCTGAATCAGTCAAGCAAGTTTGAAGTTTCCTTGGCTTAGCAAGCTATTATCGCCGATTTGTCGAGAACTTCTCCAAAGTTGCTAAACCTCTAAATGAACTCCCCAAGAAAGATAAAAAGTTCGAGTGGACCCCACAATGTGAGCACAGTTTTCAGGAACTGAAAAGACGCCTGACATCTGCTCCCGTTCTGGTACCACCAGATTTCTCCAAGGACTTTATTATCTATTGCGATGCCTTGCGACAAGGACTAGGTTGCATTCTCATGCAAGATCTTCATGTAATTGCCTATGCTTCACGACAATTGCACCCACATGAGGAAAATTATCCTACACATGATCTAGAGCTTGCAGCTGTAGTCCATGCACTCAAAACCTGGCGACATTACCTTCTCGGTAATCGTTGCGAAATCTTCACCGATCACCAAAGTCTGAAATATATATTCACCCAACCGGATTTGAATCTCAGGCAAAGACGTTGGGTCGAGTTGATCACATATTTCGACTTAGGAATAACATAGACCCTAGGAAAAGCCAACGTCATGGCTGATGCACTAAGTTGTAAATCGTATTGTAACAATCTGATGTTACAACAAGGTCAACCACTTCTCTATGGGGAATTTCAGAAGCTTAACCTTCACATTGTTCACCAAGGATTCCTTTCCACCTTGGTGGCAAAATCTACTCTTACGAATCAAATCATAGCTGCCCAAAAGCGAGATAAAGGGATATCCCGGATCAAGGAGAACATTGTTAGCGGAGATGCTAAATGTTTCTCTGTAAATGATCAAGGTATCGTGTACTTTGAGAACCATCTAGTGGTTCCTAAGAACCAGCATCTACAGCAGTTGATCCTCAAGGAGGCTCATGAATCTCCTTTCACCATTCATCCCGGTAGTACCAAGATGTTTCAGGACCTACGCCAGAGGTTCTGGTGAACTAGGATGAAATGAGACATTGCTCAATTTATTGCTAATTGCGACGTCTGTCGTCGTGTTAAAGCAGATCATCAACGGCTTGCTGGCACCCTTCAACCTTTAGCTATTCCCGAATGGAAATGGGATAAAATTGGTGTGGATTTCATTACCGGTTTTCCCAGGACCAAAAGAGGGAATAATGCTATCTTCGTCTTTGTTGGTCGTCCTTTCAAAGTAGCCCATTTCTTGCCTGTTCGTGAGAGTATAACTGCTAGCCAGCTAGCAGACCTGTTTATCTCCCAAATAGTGTCTCTCAATGGTGTTCCCCTAGAAATTAACTCGGATCATGGAAGTCTCTTCACCTCTCGATTTTGGGAAAGTTTCCAAAATGCTATGGGAACTCGTCTCTCCTTTAGCACCACTTTTCACCCTCAATCAAGTGGTCAAGTAGAACGTGTCAATCAAATTCTAGAAGACATGATTTGAGCCTCTGTTATCTCATTTGGAATGGATTGGGGGAAATGCCTTCCATTTGCCGAATTTGGTTATAACAATAGCTATCAATCTACCTTGGGAAAAGTTCCTTTTGAAGTTCTCTATGGACGAAGGTGTCGAATGCCTCTTAACTGGTCAGAAACTGGGGAAAGACAATTATTTGGCCTGGATATGATCCAGGAAGCAGAAGAGCAAGTTCGCATCGTTAGTGAAAAGTTGAAAACAGCCCAATCTCGTCAAAAGCGCCAATATGATCGTAAACATAAGGCTATGACTTTTGAGGTTGACGAGAAGGCTTACCTTCGGGTTACTCCTCTGAAGGGAACCCATCACTTCGGTATCAAAGGAAAATTGGCTCCTCGTTACATTGGACCCTTTCGCATTCTCGCCAAATGAGGAGAAGTTGCCTACCAATTAGAACTACTTCCACACCTCTCCAGAGTACACGATGTCTTCCACGTTTCTAAACTCAGGCGTTGCTTCTCGGATCCTATTCGTGGAGTGGACCACGAAACGCTTGATCTCTAGGATAATCTCACATATCGAGAGTATCCCGTTCACATCCTTGATCAAGCCGAGTGTACCACTCGACACCATAACATCAAGTTTCTCAAGGTTCAATGGTCACACCATTCCTAGAAAGAATCCACTTGGTAAAGGGAGGATCGTCTTCGACTTGAGTACCCCACCTTCTTCCCGGAGGATCCTAAATCTCGGGACGAGATTTTTCTGAGTGGCCGTGAGTTGTCACACGCTAGCTAGTTCATGCATTAGAGTGCTTGCATCATGTTTACCTTTATCAGAAACTTGGAAATAGGGATGACAGAACCCACAGCACCCCCTGAAACCAATTAGGGTTTACTAAATTATTTCCAATGAACATGAAATGCCCTTCTAAAATGTTCATCATCTTTGCCTTGGTCTTAAACCTCTGACAAAAATGGTGCACAAATTTCTAGGACATCCTAAGGTCACTAGATTAAATCATTAGTTAATTGCATTTGGGCATTTAAATACTATAAAATATTTAGATGTCCAAATAATCCTAAACTGAAATGTTCCATGTTGGATATATTCTAAACAGTGGCCATGAGCAGTTTGGTGATTTTTGAAAGTGTTTAGCTATTTTTAGAAATGCCACAAGCTTACAATAGAAAAGAAAAACAGAAATAAAAGGAAAATCTCACTTACCTCGCATTTCCACCACCTAGCCCACTTGGCGGCCCAACACTATGCTGGCCCATGCCAGCCAACTTCTTCGTCCCCGCCAGGCAGGCAGGAAGGTGACGCCGACGAGCGCGATCTCGCCACGGTGCCACCTACTTGCCGCTTTACCCCCTGGGCGCCTAGACGTCCTCCACGTCGCCCCCTCGACCACCTGGACATCTCCATTCTCCCCCAACACCTCTCCCTCGCTCCCCTCCGCCATGGCTGACACAATAGCAATCACCTCGCCGTCGTAGACACGGCGACCATCATCTCTATGCTGCCTCACCGTGTCCACCAGCTTCGCCGTCCTCCTCTCCATCAAGCAGACCGAGCCCCGAGCGCTCGTTCGCTCGAGATCCACTGCACCGACCTCGCCCGACTCCGACGTTGGCGGAGATCCCCTTCGCTGTCACCGCTCCTCCAGCTCGTCCTCGACCGCGCCGCCTAGCTCATTGTGACCGTCGTGAGATTTTGCCTCTACCCATCCTTCTCGTCCTCGCTGCCGCCCACTGCATCGACTGCAACGAGCTCCACCGCACGTGCCGCCGCCTGAGCTCGTCGCCGATGTAGCTCCGGCCACCCAACATCCACACCACCATCTCCACTAACCTCACAGCACCCCCTAGGCCATGTAGGAACTGGCCTTGAGCCTCCAAGACCACCACAGCGATGAGTTCAACCTCGCCCGAACTCCGGCAGCCGCAAAGCTTGTCCCGGCGTTGTTTCCGGCGACCTGGAGCTCAACCAGCACCACCCCTCGACACTGCTCGCTCCCAGCTTCACGCAGATGGCCTCCGCCTTCCATTTGGTCGCCGGAGGGTGAAACCGCACCTTTGCCGCATCTGGACATTGCTGGCGGCTAAACGCCGGCGAGTCATTGCAGTTTGACCAGGGGTTTGACTCCCGTGGGTCACTCACATGTGGACCCTGCCATCTGGTCAAACCCAGATTAGTATTAAGCTAATTCTAATTAACTTAGTTAGTTAACAGAGACACTGACGAGTGGATCCCACTGGTCAGGTTTGACCTGGACGCCCCTATTTACCTGCTGACGCAGTAACTCACTTTTCTAGATTTATTCTTATTCAGGAAATTCCAGAAAATAGTACTAACTTCAAAAATTCATAGAAATTAATATGTAACTCCAAATGCAAAGTGTTATATATGAAAAATGATCAAAAAAATCCAATCCATCCATCTGTACTGGTTTCAAGCATGTTTGAACAAACTAACTTGCTGTTTAGTGCAAAACATGATAAAGCACTATTTAAGATCATATATGAGTTTGGAATTTGAATCTTTGGTTCAAAATGGCTCAAACTCGTCTAGTCATAGTTGCATTAGCCCAATACACTCATTTTTACATGTCTCATGCATGCATCATATTGTTGCATAGTGTTTGGTCTTGATTGTGTGGTCAGTGCTCTCTGCGGTAGGTTCTGCCCTGAAAGAATACCGCGAGTACCCGAACGAAGACCAGTATTAGTATACGGACCTGCCAGGCAAGAAACCAACCAATTGATCATATCGATATGATCCCATGTTCTCGCTTCTGCTCTCTTTTACTGCATTTAAGACAACGTGTTTCAAACTGCTGTGTGCTATGATAGTTGAACCCATTTCCTATGCATGACCTGTCATTGCCACAGTAACTAGATGAAACCCACTAGCATGTGTAGGAGTTGATTGAGCCATATGTATGTGTTTCCTACCTTGCTATGCCTGCTATGCTTAGAGTTCTATCAGGTCTGGTTCATCTGGGTGATGGACTAGAGTGAAATGATCATGACGGTAATGAGAGTGATGTGTTGAACACGATTTGGTAAAGGTACCGATGAGAATCCATGTAAGAGTACATGATGGGTTGTTTCATTGGAACCGTCCTTAAGCACTGAGATCTGGATGTGTGATTTAAGATTCAGCTACTACCATGCATTGGGCCCTGAAATATGACCCCGCTCGACTTCTTAACCACCCTACTCCTCTGTCCAGGAGTTGCAAGTAGTTTCCGGTGTTTGTAGCATACTGGAGGCCGTGGGTAGCGCTGACCCTCGGGGTGGGCTGTGATGCGGTAGGTACGTGGCCGGGCATGCTGGGCACCCGTTAGGTGTCTCGGAACCCTGTACACATCGTTCGGGGCCGTATGTGGAAACCTCGGCCGAACTCCCTGCGAATGGAACCTGAATAGGCGATAAACTTGGACTAGAGACATAAGTGTTTAGGTAGGTCGTGGTCTACACCCACGTCAGTTTTCGCTTGAAGTCTGCCGAGCACATGTCATGTGCAGACGCTAATGGTGGAAACATGTATGAAGAAGTACACCCTGCAGGGTTAACATCATCTATTCGAATAGCCGCGTCCGTGGTAAAGGACTACTTGGTTGCCTATACAGTTCATAGACAAGTAAATGGAAACTACTAAAAGCCTCAAGATAAGTGTGAGTGCCGAGGATGGCCTTCCGTAGGGTGACAGAGGTGGATCCTCAGTAGTGTATTGATGTGGTGTGTAGTGGAATCAAGTGCGCAAAACAATTACAAGTTGGTAGCTCGTAAGATAGTTTAGCCAAGATTCAAAGCGGGCTTGCTGCAATAGCCCCACCATCCCTTCTTGATAATGTGCATGTATGTAGGATCTAATGTAAGTCTTGCTGAGTACCTTTGTACTCATGTTTGCTTAATTTACGTTTTATAGAAGATGCTGCAACCCCTTCTGATGGGTTCTTCGTAGACCATGATGTCAACGAGTAGGTTGAGGCCCAGTGGAGATCCTGAGAACATGGTGGACCCATGTTGGATAGCTAGGCTTCCTCAAGCCTCTTTTATTTTCTAGATGTCTCTACTCAGACATGATGCTTCCGCTTACGGCTTGTATGTTTGTATGACTTGAATGCTGGGTCGTGTGACCCGTATCTATGTGAATGATATGTATGGCTCTCTGGTTCCTTTAAATAAAGTATTTGAGTTGTAGAGTCATGTTGTGATGCCATGTTGTATTTGCACATATCGAGCATATTGTGTGTATGTTATTGAAATGCTTGGTATGTGTGGGATCTGACTATCTAGTTGTTTATCCTTGGTAGCCTCTCTTACCGGGAAATGTCTCCTAGTGCTTCCACTGAGCCCTGGTAGCTTGCTACTGCTCCGGAACACTTAGGCCGGCTGGCATGTGTCCTTCTTCATTCCTGTGTCTGTCCCTTCGGGGAAATGTCACGCGGTGTCTACCAAAGTCCTATTAGCCTGCTACAGCTCGGATTCTCTGTAGTCCTACTAGCCCAGCTGCTACAGCCCGGATTCACTCGCCAATGACCGACACGTTCGTTGCTGGGTCACGTATGTCTGTCCCTGTAAGTTAGTGCCACTTTGGGTTCACGACTAGCCATGTCAGCCCGGGTTCTTTGTCATATGAATGCTAGCAACACTATCATATACATGTGCCAAAAGGCGCAAACGGTATCGGGCATGGTAAGGGGACACCCGTGGGAATACCGTGCGTGAGGCCGGAAAGTGATATGAGGTGTTACATTTGCTCTCCATGAATTTAATACTCTAGATGCAGGCAGGAGTCAGTCGATGTGTGGAGTGATAGTAGTAGATGCAGGCAGGAATCGGTCTACTTGACATGGACGTGATGCCTATATTGCATAATCTTTGCCTTGGAGATCATCATAACTTTGTGCTTTTCTATCAATTGCTCGACAGTAATTTGTTCACCCATCGCATTATTTGCCATCTTGAGAGAAGCCTCTAGTGAAACCTATGGCCCCCGGGTCTATTTTCCATCATATTCATTTCCGATCTACTATTTTGCAATCTTTTACTTTCAAATCTATAAACCAAAAAAACCAAAAATATTTTAACTTTTGTTTATCTATCTCTATCAGATCTCACTTTTGCAAGTGACCATGAAGGGATTGACAACCCCTTTATCGCGTTGGGTGCAGGTGTTTGATTGTTTGTGCAGGTATTGGTGACTTGTGCATTGTCTCCTACTGGATTGATACCTTGGTTCTCTAATTGAGGGAAATACTTATCTCCACTTTGCTGCATCACCCTTTCCTATTCAAGGGAAAAACAACGCAAGCTCAAGAAGTAGCAGGAAGAATTTCTGGCGCTGTTGCCGAGGAGATCAATGCCAAGTCAAGACATACCAAGTACCCATCATAAAACTCTAAAACAATTTTCAAAAAGATTCGCCCTTTTCTTCTCCTTTATTCCATCCGTCTTTTTGTTTGCTTGTGTTGCCATGTGCCTTCTATTTGCTTGCATCTTCGCTTGCTAAAAATCTATTGAGATGGATCCTCATCCTCTTGCTAATCTTTTTAAAAGATCCAATTATGATGAACCAATTGCTAGTGAGTCGAGTGCACTAGATTATCTTTATGAGGTTTTTCTTGAAATTCGTGAATCTGAAAATTGTGATGAAGTGTTTAAAGAAGAAATCTATAAAGTGATTCATGATAGCTCCTTGAATAAAAATCATTATTGCAATGATGTTATTATAAATTCTATTAATGTCAATTGTGTAAGGATATGCAAAATCTTAAGCTTGGGGATGCTAATTTTGCTATCTCTACTACTTGTTGCAATGATCATGATTGGGGTGATTCTTCTTATAATCTTGAAAATTTAGTTAAGCCTCATGATGAATATGAGATTGATAATAATGTTTGCAACAATATTGAAAGTGGGTGTGACGCCCCCGATTCAATCGTACGCTAATCGTACACGCCAACGTGTACGATCAAGATCAGGGACTCACGGGAAGATGTCACAACACAACTCTAAAGAAACAAATAAGTCATACAAGCATCATATTACAAGCCAAGGGCCTCAAGGGCTCGAATACAAGTGCTCGATCATAAACGAGTTAGTGGAAGCAACAATATCTAAGTACAGACATAAGTTAAACAAGGTGCCATAAGATGGCTAGCACAAACTGGGATATAGATCGAAAGAGGCGCAGGCCTCCTGCCTGGGATCCTCCTAAACTACTCCTAGTCGTCAGTGAGCTGCACGTAGTAGTAGGCACCCTCAGTGTAGTAGGGGTCGTCGTCGACAGTGGCGTCAGGCTCCTGGGCTCCAACATCTGGTTTCAACGTCCGAGAAGAATGGAAAGGGGGAAAGGAGGGAGCAAAGCAACCGTGAGTACTCATCCAAAGTACTCACAAGCAAGGGTCTACACTACATATGAATTGGTATCTGTATAAAGGGGTAATAACGATGGACTAAACTGCAGAATGCCAGAATAAGAGGGGGATAGCTAGTCCTATCAAAGACTACGCTTCTGGTAGCCTCCATATTGAAGCATGTAGAAGAGAGTAGCTAGTAAGTTCACCAAGTATCATTGCATAGCATAATCCTACCCGGTGATCCTCCCCTTGTCGCCCTGTGAGAGAGCGATCACCGGGTTGTATATCGCACTGGAAAGGGTGTGTTCTATTAAGTATCTGGTTCTAGTTGTCATAAGGTCGAAGTACAACTCCGGGTCGTCCTGTTACCACGGGCACGACTATTTGAATAGATCAATCTTCCCTACAGGGGTGCACCACATTATCCAACATGCTCGATCCCTCTGGCTGGGCACACTTTCCTAGGTCATGTCCATCCTCGGGAGATCAGCACATCGCAACCCTACCTAGGCCTAACAGAGAGGTTAACACGCCCGTCTAAATCCTATGCACGCAGGGGTCTGGGCCCATCGCCCATTGCATACCTACACATTGCGTACGCGGCTGGTGAGCAGACCTAGCAACCTCCATTAAAAAGGAAGTCACGTTACACGGTCCAACCCGGTGCGCGTCGCTCAATCGCTAACTTCTAGGAGGCTGCGGCTGATACCACGACGCCGGTTGCCCATATCTTGTCCCACGTGGCAGTTAGTGCGTATAAGGTCAATGACCCAACTCAGACTAAATACCAAGATTTCATTAAGCGTGTTATTTGGTGTATCTACGGACGCCGACCACGGACCAGACCCACCTGTCTCCTAGGTAGTCACTACCTACCCAGCCGCTCCGCCACAAAGATCCACACAAAGGGCCGTCGGGAAAAACATGTCCTTTCAGCCCCCAATCTGTGAATCATTCGCGGGTACTCTACGAGCCGACCCGACTTTAGTCACCACCTGTATAGTATGTATGTATGTATGTATGTATGTATGTATGTATGTATGTATGTATGTATATACCCGTGATCACCTCCCGAGTGATCATGGCCCGATAGTATAGCATGGCAGACGGACAAGAATGCAGGGCCACTAATGGTAAACTAGCAACCTATACTAAGCATGTAGGATTGCAGGTAAAGGTATCAACACTTGTAGCAACAATGACATGCTATGCAACATAATAGGAGCTATCGAATCAACAACAGTAGCAAATCAAATGCAAGAATAAGAGAGAAGAGAGTGGGCGATATCTGGTTGATCAAAGGGGGTTTGCTTGCCTGGTTGCTTGGTAGAGAAGGAGAGCTCGCAACACCGTACTCGATCGGAATACAAAGCAAACAAAGCATCACAAAACATAACGAGGCAATACGCGATATTGATATGCCCTAATGCGGGACTAGGCATTACTAGCGAAGGGGGAAAACATCTGGGAATGTTTTCCCAAAGTTTGCAGTTTTTGGACTGACGAAAGAGAGGGGACAGTTCCATGTTTGCTATGCTCAGGGCATGTGACAGATGAACGGATGTCGTATTCGGACTCGTCTCATCGTTCTGAGCAACTTTCATGTACAAAGTATTTTCATAAGAGTTACGGTATATATTATATTAGTTTATAAAGATTTAATCATTTTCTTGAATTATTATTATTCGAAAATAAATATTGCATCAACATGTTGTCAGTGGTCATAGTTGACTGTTGACAAGTCAACTAACGGGTGCGTCCCATTTGTCATCGTCTCTACACTAATTAACAGAGTTAATTACTACAATTAGGCACTTTAATTAGATTAAGTTAATTAACCTAATTTAATTAATTAATTAATTAAATTATTAATTATATTTTTATCTCTTTTTTAAAACGTTTTGGGTCGTGGGTCCCCTGTGTCATAGACCAAGGCCATAGCGGGCGCTGGGCGCGAGCATTGCCCGAACGGGGGCGTGCCCGAGAGGGCGGACCCGGGTGCGGCCGGGCGCTTGGCCAGCGTGGGCGACGGCGGCGAGCGCAGGTGAGCGAGAGGTGCGGGTGTAGCAGGGGGCCTGCGAGCAATGGGGCCGGGCGACTATGCGCTGCTAGTCGCGACAGCAGCAGGAGCAGCGACGGTGCTCACCAAAAGGAGCGCGGGTGCGTGGCTGGGCGAACTTGCACGCTCTACAGACGCGGAGGCGGCCGACAGGAACGAGGCGGGGTTGTTGTGCGACAAAGCAGAGCAGCAGAACGGGAGTAGGGGCATCGATGCGGGCAACCGAGCGCAGGCGGGTGAGGGGATCAGAGCGGCCGCGGTGGGAGTCATTCGGCGTAGCACGGACGGCTGGCTAAAACGCAGGTGGGAAGAGGCAGGCGCGCGCTATGGGCACGGGCGGCTGGCTACGAGCGTGGGGCTTCAGGCGTGGTGCGCGGCGACGATAGTAGCAACACGTTAGTGTTGGTGTACAAAAGTATGGGTACTTCTGTACCCCTTACTTGTGCATGGACGGTCGCAGCCACCCCTGCAACAGGGCTCGGTGGAGCCGAGGAGGACGGCAAGGAGCAAAACAGGAGCGAGGAATATTAAGACAGCTCCCCAGAGTAGCAAGCAGCAAGAGGCAAGTAGGGCCACGCCCGGCAACAAGCCTTGCCGAGGTGATCTGCGAGACCCCCGGCAAGCCCCTTGCCGAGGCAACTTGCGAAGAGACCAACAAGGCCACCACCCTTGGGTTGAGTGCTGTGACACCATCGACAATATTCAAGATCAAGACTTGAAGAGCACATGCCTGGTAGCACGCGGCTCCTCACGAAGATTAAGCAACCCACGAATCCACGTGGGATCAGAAGACGAAGACCCCAGGCAAGACCCCTGCCTGGGCCGACTCCAAAGCCACCGGCAAGCCTTGTCGGGGTGATCACTAGGCCACGGCCAGGCCCGCGCTCGGCAGGGTTCCGCCACCACACCACCACTCCAACACGGCGATAAGCACGCCAGTGAAGCAGGCGCCTGCGTGGCGGCATGCAGATCTTTGTGGAAGCTTACCACTTTGCCAACACAGCAGCTGGTTGGCTAGCGTGGTGCTGCATGCCTTGTCGGCCCAGACGCGTGGCAAGGCGAGGGGAAGTGGGGAAGGACGGGATGGTCTCTGTTGTTGCCCCCAATAAAGCAAGAGGACACATAGGCAACACATTAAATGCGCTTGTCCTACGTTGATTGAGAGATAAGCTCGTATCACTGTAGCTTGCCACCTCCTGTGTGCCACTGTGGCAACCCCTTTGTGTATAAAAGGAGGCCCAAGGCACACAGAGAGAGGATTCAGAATTTTGGACAAAGCACGCATCATAGCTAGTTCAAAAGCTCAAGATCACTCATATAACCAGATAAAGCAGGACTAGGGTATTACGCATCTCCGCAGCCCGAACCTGGATAAAAACCCTCTGTGTCCTAACGGCTCGACCTGCTCTTCATGCAACTAATCCCCCGTCAAACATAGAAGGGATCCTTGTGACCTCATAGGTGATCGGTTTCCCCGACATCTTTGGGTTCACAACTCTTCACGCATCTTTCAATTGCGCATGTTCTGGTGGAACGCGCTGATGATAGTTGCGGCATGAACATCGGGGATGTTGTACTGCACACGGCTAAAACTCTATATGTACTTGCACAAAGATTCACCGTCTCTCTGAGGGATCACATGCAGTCACTTACCTGCCTAGGAGCTACGTGGCTGCCTGTTAAGGCACCAACAAACTCGTGGCACAGGTCGAACCAAGAGGCAATGGAATCTATCGGCAGATGCATCAACCATGACCTGGCGTTGGCCTTAAGTGCCAACGGGAAATAGTTGGCAAGTATCTTGTCGTCTCATGCTTCGGCATCTTGCATTGCAATAGTGTAAATGCTCAAGAACTCAGACGGGTGAGTCTTGCCGTCGTACTTCTCTAGGACCTCTGGTTTGAACGTGCGGGTGTTGGGCCACTAGAATTGCCGCAGCTCACGGGTGAATGCTGGACAAGTGATTACATATGGAAAGTCACTAGAATCCCCTATCGGACTGGTGACGTGCTTCTCATTGTCGTTCGATAGTAGTCCCGGCGTCCTCCTTGAGGCGCTCTTGAAGAACTTGGCGCTGGTCACGGCGCGTCCGTGGGTCTGATGACGCCATGGACACGTTGTCCCGGGCGTCACCCCGACGGGCCGACCATGGCGGAGGGGAGTGCACCGTGGTTGCGGCGCCCTTGACCCTTCCACTAGTTGCATGCATCGGCTCATCATTCTAGCGCCATGAGGGGCCTCCTTGGTGGCCATCTCTGTTGGCATGCCAATGAGGCTTTGGATAGGAGCCCTCCGCTCTTCTTGCTTCTCCAAGGCAGGAGGAAAGTCGAGGAGCAGCTGCACTCACGACAGCGCTTCCGCTCGCGTGGGTGGCAGTGAGAGGCGCGAGGAATGGGAGGAAGGAAGTACCCCGGCGAAGATGCCGACATGGGAAGTGACTCAGAAGACGAAGACATCGTCGCCCCAACGAAGAAAGGCCGGCGGCATAACAGGAAATGCAAGGGCAAGACCGTGCTTGCTGTTGAGGAATCCGGCGACCCTGACACTGCCAAGAAGGCCAAGGTCGATGACCCCGGCAATGTGGTTGCCGGGTGTGACGCCTACCAGGCCTTGGCGGCTGCCGGCAAGTCGGAGGGCTCCGACAAGCAGCACTGCAAGATTCACCGTACCAAGGGCCACGACCTCTAGAACTGCCGCCAAGTGGAGCTGCTGATGGAGAAGCAAAGGGTTGAGTACGAGAGACGGGACAAGGAGGCGCCGAAGGGTCCGGCAATAAGTGTGGCGACCAAGGGGGACGCAACAATAAGGAAAAGCAGCAACAGAGTCCTGCTTGAGGCCGCGACAAGAAAGAGGGGGATGACGATCGTGATGACGATGACGAATCCATCGAGCATGAGTTCCAAAAGGCGACAGAAGTCATTTGTGCCAATGGAGGTGCTTCGCTGCATTCTTCCCATCGCTAACTGAAACAGTAGGCACGTGAGATTAATGCAACAAAACCAATGGTCGATGCCCAGAAGCCGTTGAGGTGGTCTCACATGCCTATCGTCTTTGACGCCGAGGATCACCCTGATCGCATCACTGCGGTCGGGTGTTTGCCGTTGTTGGTATCCCCAAAAATACGCAACCTCAAGGTGACGAAGATGCTAGTTGACGGTGGGGCCGGCCTTAACTTGATCTCACCCAATATGGTCAAGAGGCTGCAGATCCCCGACAAAGATCTCGAGGAGACGGGCACGTTCCAAGGGATCAAACCGGGGAGGAGTCAGCCTAAGGGAAAGGTCACGCTACCAGTTACATTTGGTGGCGACCTCAACTATAGGACGGAGAGGATCGTTTTCGATGTCGCTGAGATCCTGTTGCCATACAACGGGATCCTTGGCTGCCCCGCGCTGGCCAGGTTCATGGCAGCATCGCACTACGCCTACAACAAGTTGAAGATGCCTGGCCTAATGAGCATCATCACCATCGGCTGCGATAGGAAGGATGCACTCATCTACGTCGATCAGCTCTACCGAGAGGCGGTTGCAGCGTCTTCTGCCTAGGCACCTGCTCCTGCCACCAGGAAGAGGACCAGTAAGGCTTCGGCCGCCGACAAGACTCCTGGCTCCGGCAAGGGCTCCTATACCCTCTCCGGCAAACGCGCCTCCTTGGAGTGTTGTGTTTCCGCTGGAGATGTACCAGAGAGTTCTGCTGGCAGGAGAAAAAAGTCCAAGGAGGCCCCGCCAAAAACCAAGAAGGTGTCCATCAAGGAGGATGGCACAGGCGAAGCTTTCATCATAAGCTCCACCCTTGACAGCAAATAGGAAAGCGTGCTCGTCGCCTTCCTGCGGGCGAATGTCGATGTGTTTGCATGGCAAGCATCCGACATACCCGACGTTCCCAGGGAAGTGATTGAGCACCATCTTGCTGTCTACCCTCATGCACGGCCCGTCAAGCAGAAGGTCAGAAAGCAAGCTTTGGAGAGACAATAGTTTATCATCGAGGAGATCAGGAAGTTGGAGCGGCAGGCTTGTCAAGGGAGTCCTCCACCCTACCTGGTTGTCCAATCCGGTCGTAGTACGTAAGGCAAATGGGAAGTGGAGGCTATGTATCGACTATACTTATATCAATAAAGGCTGCCCAAAGGATCCTTTTCCATTACCATGTATCGATCAGATAGTGGACTCCACTGCTGGGTGCGACCTACTGTCGTTCCTCGATGCTTACTCGGGGTATCATCAGATCTTCATGATGAAGGAAGATGAAGAGAAAACCGCGTTCAACACCCCATGTGGTACGTGCTGTTTTGTACGGATGCCTTTCGGGTTGAAAAGCGCTGGTTCAACGTTCGCTCGAGCAGTCCAAATTGGTTTTGAGCCCCAGCTCCATAGAAATATGGAAGCTTACATGGATGACAGAGTGGTCAAAACCAAAGACAAGGCTACGCTCATGCAGGACCTGGAAAAAACCTTTGCAAACTTGTGCAAGATCGACCTCAAACTCAACCCAGAGAAGTGTGTGTTCGGCGTTCCGTCCGGCAAGCTTCTTGGGTTCCTTGTGTCCCAACGTGGGATCAAAGCAAATCTCGACAAGATCAAAGCAATTGGTAAATTGAGGCGCCAAGATGGGTCAAAGATGTCCAGAAGCTTGCCGGCTGTGTCGCCGCCCTAAGCAGGTTCATCTCTAAATCTGCTGAGCGTGCCCTCCCCTTTTTCAAGATTTTGAAAAAGGCGGGCCCAATGAAATGGACCCCAGAGGCAGAGGTGGCGCTGCAAGATTTGAAGAGATACCTCTCCTCTACGCCAATACTGGTCGCACCCAAGCCACAAGAGTCGTTGCTGCTATACCTGGTAGCGACAAATCAAGTGGTCAGTGCCGCGCTAGTGGTGCAGAGGGAAGTTGAGGAAGAGGTGACAATAGCGGCAAGACCCTTAGGAGAAAAGCTGGACCCGGCAGGATCCGATCCCGGCAAGGGAGAGTTCTCGGCAAGATTCGATCCTAGCAGAACATCGTCTGTACAAGCCATCGGGGTAGAGCAAAAGAAGAAGGTGGTGCAGCACCCAATCTACTTTGTCGGCTCCCTTTTGCAGGGGGCTAGGTCAAGGTACTCTGGGATGCAGAAGTTGCTTTTCGGCCTCCTTATGGCCTCGAGAAAGCTGCGTCATTATTTTCAAGCGCACGAGATCACCGTCGTCACTCGCCTCCCGTTGCAACGGATTTTGCACAGTCCAGATGCGACGGGGAGGATTGTGGAGTGGGCAGTGGAGCTGTCAAGCTTTGGGCTCAGATTGGAAAGTACCTCGACGATCAAGAGCAGAGCATTGGCAAAATTCATAGCAGAAAGGACATCCACACCCAACGAAGAAGTTCAAGAAACCACCCTTCCCAGCAAAGAGGCAAGTAGTCATTGGATTATGTACTTCGATGGAGCCTTCTCGTTACAGGGTGCAGGTGCCGGCGAGTTGCTCGTCGCATCCACCGGAGAATGCCTCAAGTACGTGATCTAGATGCACTTCCCCTGGGAGAGGTTGACAAACAACACCACAGAGTACGAGGGGCTGCTCGCTGGTGTTAGGATCGCGGCAAACATCGGGATCAGGAAGCTTGTTATTAGAGGAGACTCACAACTTGTCATCAGGCCAGTTGTAACACCCACGATGCGGCTATATCTCCCACGTGTCGAAGCACGACTTAGAGGCATAACCGCATGGTGGTTTTGTCGCAAGAAGGGTCATCTTCACACAATCCCATGTAATGAACAAGAATGGGATAAAGAGGGTTGGCTTACAATCGCCACTTCACACAATACATAAATTAAGATCATACATCATTCAAATACACTCATAGACCGGCTACGGTCAAGTTCAAATGAAAAGAAGACAACCCCAAATGCTAGATCCCCGATCGTCCCGACTGGGCACCTCTACTGATCATCTGGAAACGATACATAGTAACGACCAAGGGCCTCATCAAATTCCCACTTCAGCTCAGTTGCGCCATCTGCGCCAGTATCCTCGGCACCTGCATCTGTTTTGGTAGAATCTGTGAGCCACGGGGACTCAGTAATCTCACACCCGTGAGATCAAGACTATTTAAGCTCATAGGTAGGAAAAGGGGTAATATGGTGGAGCTGCAGCAAGCACTAAGCAAATATGGTGGCTAACATACGCAAGTGAGAGCGAGAAGAGAGCCAACACGTCGGTCGAGAAGCTAGAAGCGATCAAGAAGTGATCCTGAAACTACTTACGTCAAGCATAACACAAACCGTGTTCACTTCCCGGACTCCGCCGAGAAGAGACCATCACGGCTACACACGCGGTTGATGCATTTTAATGAAGTCAAGTGTCAAGTTATCTACAACCGGACATTAACAAATTCCCATCGACCTCATAACCGCGGGCACGGCTTTCGAAAGATTATATACCCTACAGGGGTGTCCCAACTCAGCCCATCACAAGCTCTCACGGTCAATGAAGGAATAGACCTTCTCCCGGGAAGACCCGATCAGTCTCGGAATCCCGGTTCGGAAAACATTTCGACAATGGTAAAACAAGACCAGCAAAGCCGCCCGATGTGCCGACAAATCCCGATAGGAGTCGCACGTATCTCGTTCTCAGGGCACACCGGATGAGTCAAGCTATGAGTAAAACCAGCCCTCAAGTTGCCCCGAGGTGGCCCCGCAGGCTGCTCAGTTCGGACCAACACTCGAAGGAGCACTGGCCCGGGGGGGGGGGGGGGGGGTTAAATAAAGATGACCCTTGGGCTCGCGAAAACCCAAGGGAAAGGACTTAGGTGGCAAATGGTAAAACCAAGGTTGGGCCTTGCTGGAGGAGTTTTATTCAAAGTGAACTGTTAAGGGGGTCCCATAAATCACCCAACCGTGTAAGGAACGCAAAATCAAGGAACATAACACCGGTATGACGGAAACTAAGGCGGCAAGAGTGGAACAAGTCACCAGGCATAAGGCCGAGCCTTCCACCCTTTACCAAGTATATAAGGTGCATTAATTTAAACAGGAGATATTGTGATATCCCAAAATATCCGTGTTCCGACCAGGAACAAACTTCATCTTCGCCTGCAACTAACAATGCTATAAGAGGGGCTGAGCAAAAGCGGTGACATAGCCAATCAATGGTTGCTAGGATAGGATGGTTAGAGGTTTATCATGGCAATAGGGAGGCATGGTGAACAAAGGCAGGTAGGGCTAACATAGCGATAGAGCGAGTACTAGCAAGCAAAAATAGAAGTGATATCGAAGGTATGATCATCTTGCCTGCAAGGTTCTTAGAGTTGTTGAAGGCTGGATCCTCGTTAGCGTACTCAACAGGTTCCTCGTTCACGTACTCGTCTCCCGGCTCTACCCAAAGCAAGAACACAAGTAAGGAACCACCATAAATCACGGTGTAATGCCCAGGCATCATGATGCAAAACATGTCATGATATGCGAGAGGTGATATGCAAAGCGTATGCGTGCTTCGGAAGGAAATATGATGAACAAGGCATCAACTTGGCAAACCAAGTATGCCGCTGGAAAGATGAGATGATTTCGGTTGAAATCGATATAAAGATCACCGGATTCGGATGCGCGGTTTGCAAATGGCACGCAAGACAAGTATGGCACAAAGTTGCGTTTAACAGCACGATGCTACTTAGCATGCAACAAGAAACTATGCTACAGTACCCCAAAATAAAAACAAAGCATATGGCAATGATCTACAGGAGATGCTTTACAAAAGAGGAACACTGAGCTACGGCTAAATCACATCATAACAGGTTCAAACAAGCATGGAGAAAGTGCAAGAAAATTATCAGGTTGGACATGGCATAAACAGCAGCATGAAGCAATGTTCAGAGCGAGTTATCAACATGCTACAGGAACTTATAATAGCAAACTAAGGCATGGCATGAATCTACTCAAAGTATAGATCAAAAGTCCCTTACTGACCATAATCCAAAAAGGATCAGAAAATATGATGGCACCCACGTAAACATAGCAAGTTTCGTTAACAGATTTCAGCAAACAAAGCATGGCATTGAAATAATTATGAAGGCACCTTCGTGAGCTAGATGCACTCACTACAAAGCACCTCATGATAAACTAAGCATACATCCATTAAGAAGACATGTCAAAGAAGCTATACATGGCAAGAAACAACATCATAGCATATCCGGACCAACTACAACAACCTCGGCCAAATTGAATAACATGTAAACAATCTGCCAGGAAACATTTTGAAGCAAAAGTAGAGCACGAAAATGGCATGCTAGACTACTCCATAATTGCAACCAGGACCATGGATGGATAGAGCAAAACCATGTTTTCAAAACACCCTTGCTGAAGTATCTCAAAATATGCATGGATCTTTCTGTAGCAACATGTTTACATGGCATCAAAATTACAGCAGAACAGGAACTAAAATCAGCATTATCACGAAGCCTAGTTTGCATGCTTGTGCTAGTCGCCACATTGGTCACAAAAATACATGGTAAGCACCTCTATAAAGAAGACATAGCCTAGTTCAAAACACATTTAGGGACCAAGTCCATAGGATGCACACATCAATCATGGCAAAAATGACAAAAGAGCTCGTTCTGATAAGAATCTGAAACTAACATTATGAAGCCCTCTTCCAACAGCATTTCGGGCATCAAGATGAGCTCAAATGTAAATGATGCAATGGAATGAAATGATGTACTCTTCGAGGCGAACAATTTGACATATTACACACATGAAACGGTGCTACGGGTGCGAAGATGTGATGCGATGAACATGCAACAATTTTAACAGTAGTTAAATGACTTGGTGAAAA
>NC_041385.1:675100824-675157781 GCF_002162155.2 Triticum dicoccoides | reverse complement strand
ACGGGCCTCGCGGGCCCGCGGGGTCGGCGGCGATCTGGGGACCGGCCCAGGGCACGTGGCGGCCGCTGATTGGCCACGCAGATCTGGCGGACGTGTCCGGCGCCGGCGGACGATGTCCGGCGCGCGGAGAGGGAATTTCTCTAGGGTTTGCCCGTGAATTTCGGAGGGGGAGGCATATATATAGGTAGAGGGAGCTAGGAGTGTCCAAATGAGGTACGGTTTTCGCCCACACGATCGTGATCCGACGAGGAGAGCATGGAAGTGACTTAGATAGGTTATTGGGCTGTTTTGGAGGGGTGTTGGGATGCAACTTAAAAGAGGCCTTTGCGGATATGCGGATAACCGTTGGAGTACCAAACGAGCTCCAAATGACCCGAAACTTGACAGATGGTCTACCGGTGCTATACCAGGGCCACTTGGCAAGGCTCGGTCCATTCCGAGAATGTTCAACACCCGCACATGAAAAGAGACAAGAGGGGTGCGCCGGTGCATGTGGGAGTGTCAGATTGCGAAATGGACAACGGGGAAAATGCTCGGATGCATGAGACGAACACGTATGCAAATGAGATGCACATGATGACATGATATGATATGCATGACATGAATAAAATGCAAAACAAAAGACAAAACCCAACGACGGAGGGAATAATCATATCACATAGCCGAAAATGGCAAGAGTTGGAGTGACAAAGATGGAAAGTTACATCCGGGGTGTTACACCAGTTAACAAGGATTATCAAAGCCCCCTGATGGAGGCCTACGTGGATGAAGTGAGAAGGTTGGAAGAGCGCTTTGACAGTCTACAAGCCGAGCATGTTCCTCGAGCAGAGAACAACATTGCCCATGACCTGTCAAAGCATGCTGCCCTCAAGCTACCTGTGGAACCAAGTCCTTTGTGCTTCAATTGACTCAGTCATCTGTCGATCCGTCAGCAGAATAGAACAAGCGAAGGAAAGCGGGGCGCGACAAGTACTTTCCTGTAGAGCTCCCAGGAGCCGCCGGTAAGGAAGTTGCCGGGTACCCCAAGCTTGCCGACGAGTAGCAGCTTCCGACAGGGCCACACGCCCTTGCTGTCAAGGTGGCTGCCCCCGCAGTAGAAGACATGCCTTTAGTCCTTGCCATCGAGCCCCAGGCTCCGGCATGGGCACAACATACAGTCTGTTTCCTCCAAACGGGAGAGCTCCCGTAGGAGTAGGAAGAAGCAGAAAAAGTAGCCCTAGGTCCAGCATGTACCAGTTCATGGATGATGCCCTTTATAGAAGAAGGCTGAACGGCGTGAAACTGAAGTGTATTCCTCGGGAGGACGAACTGGAGTTGCTGGTAGAGATACACGAAGGCATATGTGGCTGCCACGTAGGGTCGAGAGCCCTTGCCAACAAAGCGTTTCGGCAAGGTTTCTTCTGGCCCACTGCCCTCCAGGATGCAATGACACTAGTAACCAAGTGTGAAGCGTGTGAGTTTCATTCGAAGAAGCTTCATCAACTAGCTCAAGCCCTTCAAATCATCCCTCTCTCCTGGCCTTTTTCGGTCCGGGGGCTCAACATACTGGGCCCCTTTCCCCGCGCTATCGGGGGCTTTGAGTACTTGTACGTCGCGATTGATAAGTTCACAAAGTGGTCGAAAATGGAGCCAGTGAGGAAGGTGATAGCACAATCAGCCGTCAAGTTCTTTAAGGGACTCATCTACCGTTTTGGTGTGCCAAACAGAGTCATCACCAACAATGGCACATAGTTCACAAGCCGCACCTTCATGCAGTATATCCAGGACCTTAGCAACAAGGTATGTTTTGCTCCTGTTGCTCATCCAAGAAGCAATGGCCAAGCAGAAAGGGCAAATGCTGAAGTGTTGCAAGGTCTCAAAACAAGGACTTTTGACATGCTGCGCAAGTGTAGAAGGTGCTGGATTGATGAGTTGCCAACGGTTCTTTGGTCAATTAGAACGACACCAAATCGAGCCACTGGCCAGACACCCTTTGCCCTGGTCTACGGGGAAGAAGCAATTCTCCCCACTGAACTCATATACGGGTCACATTGAGTGCTCGCTTATGATGAGCTTGAGCAAGAGAAGTTGCGCCAAGATGATGCGACGCTCCTTGAGGAAGATCGTCTTCGAGCTGCTGTGTGAGCCGCTCGCTACCAGTAAGCCTTGCATCGCTACCATAGCCGCAAGGTTCACGCCCGAAGCCTTGAGGAAGGCGACCTTGTTCTTCGGGGTATTTAGTCCGCCAAGAATCCCAACAAGTTGACGCCGAAGTGGGAAGGCCCCTATCGGGTAATATGAGTCACTAGACCCGGCGCAGTCTGCCTGGAGACCGAAGATGGCATTCCAGTAAGTAACTCCTAGAACATCGAACATCTTCGCAAGTTTTACCCATAGGGCGCGGTTGCCGGGAGCTCCGACAACCCCCTTTTTGTACTAGCCTTGCCGGCGAGGCATGTAACCCTATGTACAAAGCCAGGCGCAGACTCTGCACCCAGCAAGATAGTTCTTAGCTTGTACAGTTTCCTGCTAGTTTCCATGTTTATATATATGTATGCATGCGTACTTGTCTAGGATGTTGTGCTACCTTAGATTCTAACAGGTGCTGGGAAACCGCCAAGATTCCATGCCCCTGTATTCTCTTCCCTCCGGCCGCAGTAACAACACCTCGACAAGAGATTAAGAAGACTCCTTGATGCGGCATCTCCATCAACAACTTAATCAGATAAAGTTCCTCCTCTGCCCATTCATGTTCGTAATTTGTGACTTGCGCATTAGAAAACCTCGCCACTCTATCTAGACTTGGGTGCTCCTATCCCCGGCTCGAACGTTGCTTTGGTCTGGGCACTTGCAGCAACCATGGGCAAAAGAAGAGTTTAACAGGGGCTGGACCCTACGCCTGTAACTCGGCAGATGTGATTCTACGGCAGGCACAGGAGCGCCGGCAAGGTAGCTTGTCGGGGAAACTCATTTATTTTTCATTAAAGGGGCATTTTGCCTCTGCACGAGCGTACCCGTGCATGAGTTCCCGGCGAAAGCTCATATTTTTCATTGATATGTTGATGCAAGTACTGATATTACAGAACACAAGCATGGGCTTGGTAGAGTACATTTCCTAGAAAGTTAAGATTTGGCAAATGCCTACAAATTGAGAAAAAGATAAGTGTCCCATAATCCCCGTTCTTGCCACATTCCTCTCGAGGCACGACAGGCCGCGCAAGGTGACGGGCATGGGGAACTAGGCGATGGAGAGCTTGATGAGGAAACCCGCCAACCACCGTCTCCAAGGACAGATGGACGAGGCCCCCGGCAAGGCGTGTTACCGGGGGAGGGAGCGGGCCAAACGATGGTGCGCCACTGGCGGTCAGCCAGAGTCAGAGTCGTCGTCCTCCCGCCCGCTGTTGTCGTCATCGCTAGTGCTGTCCTCCTCGCCACTGTCGCTCGAGGAGGAGCTTTCATCGTCAGTGGAGCTCTCCACGCAGCACCCTAGGAGAATTCCGGAGTTCCCGAAGACCTTGACAGAGAACAAGCCACTCTCCATTAACTTAAAATAGAGAACATGCCCCTCCGCCAAGCTGTGGGCACGTGCGAAGGTCTTCCACCCCTGATGAAGGTACATGACGTGAGGGTGGGGGAAGTCGACGTCAGCCCACATGATGCCATTCCCGTAGTCCCTCATATGAAGCCTCAAGGCCCGCGGGGTCTCCTCCTCCATCACCCAAGCGAACGGAGTCGGAAGCCCGAGGTGACTACACACAGGCTTATGCATCCTAATGAAGAACTCATAGGGTTGGTCCCTGATGTGGCCGCCCATCAGAAGTGGAGCTGCCGGCGGGAACGCAGCGGGTACGCCGCCCCGTCCGCCTCCTCCTCGAGTACCACGATGACCTCGGCCCCATCCCCTTCCTCTCCCCCTTGCAGCTGGCTCTGCCGCCGAAGGCTCCGAGGAAGGAGGGACGCGTTGTCGAGCAGAAGCCCTTGTCGCCGCCGCCGGGGCGCTAGCGCGCCCTTTCACCATGGGAACTCAGAAGAAGATGGCAAGCAAGAGGGAGAAAGGGGGGGGGGCGAGTGTGAAGAAGCACCGTCCCTCTCCCCTGTTTATAGAGGAGCAAGGCCAGAGCCTGGCCACCCAGCCCAAGGGGTGGCCGCCCCGCACGACCTATGCGGACACTTGATGCGTGGGAATCGGAACCGGCCCGCTCCCCCAATCCACAAGCGTCTGATTTTCTGCCTCGGAACTAATACCCACGTCCTCCGTGCGTACCGCCTGCCCTTCCCAATGCATGGAGGCTACATGGCAAGGCAGGAGAGGGCATAGGGACGGGCGGGATGACCAATTGCCACCCCATTATTGTGGGTTGCGGAGCCTTGCAGGCTGCGCCTCGAGTCCACTTAGTAAATGAGTAGCGCCCCTGCAGATTCCTTCCTTTTGATAAAGGAAGCATGGGCCGCCTCTTGATACGTCTCCAACGTATCTATAATTTTTGATTGTTCCATGCTATTATATTACACGTTTTGGATGTTTATGGGCTTTACTATAAACTTTTATATCATTTTTGGGACTAACCTACTAACCGGAGGCTCAGCCCATATTGTTGTTTCAGCCCATATGGGCTTTAGTATACACTTTTACTATACACTTTTATGAAACCTTCGGGAGAGTTATTTTTGGAACGGAAGCAAGCCTGGAGACTTGGAGTATACGTCAGGGAAGCAACAAGGAAGCCACAAGGCAGGGAGGCGCGCCCTACCCCCTGGGTGCGCCCCCACCCTCATGGGCCCCCGTGGCTCCCCTAATCGACTTCTTTCGCCCATATATGTCCATATACCGTAAAAACATCGGAGATCACAATAGATCGGGAGTTCCGCCGCCGCAAGCCTCTGTAGCCACCAAAAACCAATCGGGGCCCTGTTCCGGCACCCTGCCAGAGGGGGGATCCATCACCAGTGGCCATATTCATCATCTCGGCGCTCTCCATGACGAGGAGGGAGTAGTTCACCCTCAGGGCTGAGGGTATGTACCAGTAGCTATGTGTTCGATCTCTCTCTCTCTCTCTCTCTCTCTCTCTCTCTCTCTCTCGTGTTCTTGAGGTGATATGATCTTGATGTATCGCAAGCTTTTCTATTATAGTTGGATCTTATAATGTTTCTCCCCCTCTACTCTCTTATAATGGATTGAGTTTTCCCTTTGAAGTTATCTTATCGGATTGAGTCTTTAAGGATTTGAGAACACTTGATGTATGTCTTACATGTGCTTATCTGTGGTGACAATGGGCTATCACGTGATCTACTTGATGTATGTTTTGGTGATCAACTTGCGGGTTCAGTGACCTTGTGAACTTATGCATAGGGGTTGGCACACGTTTTCGTCTTGACTCTCTGGTAGAAACTTTGGGGCACTCTTTGAAGTTCTTTGTGTTGGTTGAATAGATGAATCTGAGATTGTGTGATTCATATCGTATAATCATACCCACGGATACTTGAGGTGACATTGGAGTAACTAGGCGACATTAGGGTTTTGGTTGATTTGTGTCTTAAGGTGTTATTCTAGTACGAACTCTATGATAGATCCAACGAAAATAATAGGTTCATGTTATTTTACTACGGACTCTTGAATAGATCGATCAGAAAGGATAACTTTGAGGTGGTTTCATACCCTACAATAATCTCTTTGTTTGTTCTCTGCTATTAGTAATTTTGGAGTGACTCTTTGTTGCATGTTGAGGGATAGTTATATGATCCAATTATGTTATTATTGTTGAGAGAACTTGCACTAGTGAAAGTATGAACCTTAGGCCTTGTTTCCTAGCATTGCAATACCGTTTACGCTCACTTTTACCACTTGTTACGTTGATGTTTTTATATTTTCAGATTACAAATACTCATATGTACCATCCATATTGCACTTGTATCACCATCTCTTCGCCGAACTAGTGCACCTATACAATTTACCATTGTATTGGGTGTGTTGGGGACACAAGAGACTCTTTGTTATTTGGTTGCAGGGTTGTTTGAGAGAGACCATCTTCATCCTACGCCTCCCATGGATTGATAAACCTTAGGTCATCCACTTGAGGGAAATTTGCTACTGTCCTACAAACCTCTGCACTTGGAGGCCCAACAACATCTACAAGGAGAAGGTTGCATAGTAGACATCATGCTCTTTTCTGGCGCCATTGCTGGGGAGGTGAGTGCTTGAAGGTATATCTTTAGATCTTGCAATCAAATCTTTTTGTTTCTTGTTTTATCACTAGTTTAGTCTATAAAAGAAAACTACAAAAAATGGAATTGAGTTTGCCTCATACGCTTCATCTTTTTAATATCTTTCGTGAGAATGATGGAAAGGAAAATTATGCTCAATTGCTAGAAGAAGAATGCATTAAATGTTTGGTACTAAATCTTTGTATGATGAGCATGATTGCAATGTTGTTAGTATGAATTCCTTGAATATCCATGATGCTAATGATATGCAAAGCCACAAGTTTGGGGAAGCTATGTTTGATGAAGATGATATTTTTGTCCCCCAAGTTTTGATGAGAAAATTTATTATGATGAAAGCATGCCTCCTATTTTATGATGATTATTGTGATGATACATATGCCATAAAGAAGAAACTTGCTTATGTGGAGAGTAATAAAATTTCTATGCTTGTAGATCATGAAAAAATGCTTTATGTGCTGGTTATATTGTTGAATTCATTAATGATGCTACTGAAAATTATTATGAGGGAGGAATACATGCTTGTAGGAATTTTAATAATATCAAGTTTCCTCTCCATGTGCTTAAAGTTTTGAACTTATGCTTGTTTTGCCTTCCTATGCTAGTTGATTATTGTTCCCATAAGTTGTTTGCTCAAAAAAATCCCTATGCATAGGAAGGGGGTTAGAATTAAATGTGCTAGTCATATTCTTCATGATGCTCCCTTTATGTTTGAATTCTTATCTTTTATGTGAGCATCATTGAAATTATCATGCCTAGCTAGGGGCGTTAAACGATAGCACTTGTTTGGAGGAAACCCAATTTTATTTTTGTTCCTTGCTTTTTGTTCTTGTTTAGTAATGAATAATTCATCTAGCCTCTGTTTAGATGTGGTTTTATGTTTTAATTAGTGTTTGTGCCAAGTAGAACCTTTGGGAAGACTTGGGTGAAGTCTTTGTGATCTTGCTGTAAAAAAACAGAAACTTTAGCGCTCACGAGAATAGCTGCCATTGTTTACTGGAGAGTGATTTTAGGTTGATTATTTTTGCAGATGATTAATAAACAAATTCCTCAGGTCCACAAATTATTTAAGAATTTTTGGTTTTACAGAAGTATTCGAATGATACAGATTACTACAGACTGTTCCGTTTTTGACAGATTCTGTTTTCTTTGTGTTGTTTGCTTATTTTGATGAATCTATGAGTAGTATCGGAGGGTATGAACCATAGAGAAGTTGGAATACAGTATATATTACACCAATATGAATTTATAATGAGTTCACAACAGTACTTAAGTGGTGGTTTTATTTTCCTGTACTAACGGAGCTTACGAGTTTTCTGTTAAGTTTTGTGTTGTGAAGTTTTCAAGTTTTGGGTAAAGATTCGATGGACTATGGAATAAGGAGTGGAAAGAGCCTAAGATTGGGGATTCCAAAGGCACCCCAAGGTAATATTCAAGGACAACCAAGATCCTAAGCTTGGGGATGCCCCGGATGGCATCCCCTCTTTCGTCTTCGTTCATCGGTAACTTTACTTGGAGCTATATTTTTATTCACCACATGATATGTGTTTTGCTTGGAGCGTCATTTTATTTTGTTAGTATTTTATTGATGTTATTTATAATAATGTTTTGCATCTATATTTTCAATAAAAATGTCAAGGATAGGCTTTACCATGTGAGGGAGTCCTGGATTAGGGGGTATCCGGACAACCGGGCTATATACTTTGGCCAGACTGTTGGACCGAGAAGATACAAGACTCAAGACTTCATACCGTGTCCGGATGGGACTCTCCTTTGCGTGGAAGACAAGCTTGGCGATCCAGATATTATATTTCCTTCTTTGTAACCGACTCCATGTAAACCCTAGCCCTCTCCGATGTCTATATAAATCAGAGAGTTTAGTCCTTAGAGACAGAATCATAATCATCATAGGCTAGCCTCTAGGGTTTAGCCTCTATGATCTCGTGGTAGATCAACTCTTGTAACACTCATATCATCAATATCAATCAAGCAGGAAGTAGGGTTTTACCTCCATCGAGAGGGCCCGGACCTGGGTAAACATTGTGTCCCTTGCCTCCTGTTACCGACATTGGTGCTTTCATTGAGAGTTCCTCTGTGTCGTCGCTGTAAGGCTCGATGGCTCCTTCAATCATCAACAACAACAGGGTCCAGGGTGAGACTGTTCTCCCCAAACAGATCTTCGTGTTCGGTGGCTTCGCACTGCGGGCCAATTCGTTTGGCCATCTGGAGCAGATCGACAGCTATGCCCCTGGCCATCAGGTCTGGTTCAGAAACCTAAACTACACGGCCAATATCCGCAGAGACTTGATCTTCAACAGATTCGGGCCTATGCCAGGAGTGCCGGACAGTCACGATGAGCACGGCTTAGACCTGCTGTCGGACAATGCTCGGGATAGCGCCCCAGCAGGAGTCTCGGACCTAAATCCGGGGCAGATTGCGTCGACGGGTGGATGGACCCCGCCCCGGAGACCACACACCCATCGGCGGTAGAGCCGAATACAGACTTCACCCCAAGGAAACCTGTGACTCCGGACCCGGACTCGTATCCAGTTGTAGGTTCCAGTCCAGGCACCCCCGAGCCCGCTGAATCTGGTCGGGCCCCGGTAATGGAGTTCACCGCTGCGGATATTTTCTAGCACTCACCCTTTGGCGACATGCTAAACTCGTTAAAGTCTCTCTCTTTGTTAGGAGACTCTCGGCCGAACTATGTCCGGCTCGAGTGGGAAGCTGGCAATGAGGGGATTCGTTGCCCACCCACCACCCACTTCATAGCCACTGTCGACGATGTATCATACATGCTTGACTTCGACTCCGATAATACCGACGGTATGGACGGCGGCGCATGGGACGATTCAGAACCAATGGGGCGCTGGACTGCCACCTCGTCATATGATATATATACATGGTGGATACGCCTAAGGAGGACGACGGTGACAAACCGGAGGATAAAATCCCCGGACAAAAGCCAAAACGACGGCACAGACGTCGCTCCAAGTCCAGCAACAATAAAAATAGCGATAACAACGCTAGAAAGATCGACACCCCAGTCAACTCCGAAGGCAGCAATGACCATATGGACCTAGCAATGGAGCAGGATGAGCCAGGTCACGCCTAACACAGCTCGGAGCAGACGCCCGATCATAATGATCCCGAAGGACGAACTCATCAAACTGTCCCGGGACAAGAGCACAGTCCGGATGATGATGCATTCATCATCCCGGAAACACGCTTGGAACGAGATAACCTCCACAGAAGGCTTATGGCCACTGTGAGAAATCTAAAGAAGCAGAAGCAAAAGCTTAAAGCCGCACAGGAAATGCTCAATCGCAGATGGAATAAAGTACTAGACACTGAAGAAAAGTACGGTGACGATCGCCAAACAAAGAGTTGTCCAAAGCACAAGCTGCTACCAGAATTCGACGACGAGGCCGTTCCACCGAAGAACAATACGGCCAATAGGCCGAACAAACCACTTCGAAACCGCAATGAAACAGCTACCGACGATGCAAACGATTTACGTGAGCTCCTGGATAAAAAGGATGGCGCGACTAGGTCCATCTATGGATCTAGAGGACACGCCCTGGGACAGGACTGTGGTCACCAAAATGATCAGACTGATCGAAGACCAGTTCGGAATCAACACCGGACACATCAACAGCCAACGGCATGCCACAACACGTCCAGAAACAGAGGGGCCACTCACCCTCTGTGCTTCACCGAAGAGGTACTGGACCATGAATTTCCGCAAGGTTTTGAACCTGTGAACATAGAAGCATACGATGGAACGACATACCACGGGGTCTGGATTGAAGATTTTATCCTTCATATCCACATGGCTCGTGGGTAAGACCTCCACGCCATCAAATACCTTCCCCTCAAGTTGAAGGGACCAGCTCAACACTGGCTGAAAAGCCTCCCCGAAAATTCAATTGGAAGTTGGGAGGAACTCGAGGATGCTTTCAGGGCCAATTTTCAAGGGACTTATGTCCGACCTCCGGACGCAGACAATTTAAGTCACATAATTCAACAGCCCGGAGAGTCCGCCCGCAAGCTTTGGAACAGATTCCTCACTAAGAAGAATCAAATTGTCGACTGTCCAGATGCCGAAGCCCTAGCGGCCTTCAAGCACAGTATCCGGGACGAGTGGCTCGCCAGACACCTCGGCCAAGAAAAGCCGAGGACAATGGCAGCCCTAACAAGCCTTATGACCCGCTTTTGTGCGGGTGAAGACAGCTGGTTGGACTTTAGAGGCACCAGCGACCCAAGTACATCCGAAATAAGGGATGGCAATGGGAAGCAACGACGCAATAAAAACAAACGTCAAAACAAGGAAGAAAGTTCGAACAACACAACAGTCAACGCCGGATTCAGGGGCTCTCGACCCGGTCAACAAAAGAAGCCATTTAAAGGCAACAAAGAGGGACCATCCGGCCTGAACAAAGTCCTGGACAGACTGTGCCAAATTCATGGCACCCCCGAAAAACCTATGAACCACACTCACAGAGAATGCTGGGTCTTCAAGCAGGCCGACAAATTAAATGTCGAACACAAGGAAGGGGAAACACCAAGTGAAGATGAGCCTCGCCAGCCGAACACTGGGGGACAGAAAAAATTCCCACCAGAGGTAAAAACAGTAAACATGAACCATGCGACTCACATATCCGCGAGAAGGCGTGAACGCGCGCTCAAAGACGCATGCGCTATATAGCCCATTGCCCCCAAACTTAACCACTGGTCGTCTCACCCGATCACTTTTGATCACAGGGACTACCCGACTAGTATTCGGCATGAAGGATCAGCTGCCTTGGTGCTCGACCCAATAATCGACGGATACCATCTTAATCACGTCCTAATGGATGGCGGCAGTAGTCTTAATCTAATATGCCAAGACACTATCCGCAGGATGGGGATAGACCCATCCAGAATCAACCACAGTAACACCACCTTTGAAGGGGTGATACCAGGCGTCGAAACCCACTGCAGGGGCTCCCTCGTACTAGAGGTGATATTCGGCTCCCCAGGCAACTTCAGAAGCAAAAAACTACTCTTCTCCATCGCCCCCCTCCAGATGGGTTATCACGCATTGCAGGGAAAATGGCCTTTGCCCGCTTCAACGCAGTTCCACACTACGCCTACCTTAAACTCAAGATGCCCGGTCCACGCGGTGTCATCACCGTTAACGGAAGTACAGAGCGTTTCTTATGCGCGGAGGAATAAGCGACGGCTCTAGCATCCCGACTCTAAGTGGCCTCTAATATCAAAAAGCATGATTGGTCGTCAAGACCACGGACACGGTTAGACGAGTCCGAAAGCCCAGATCAACTTGATCTAGGCGCCACACATGTAATCCCATAGAGGACACTAGGGGCTATAGATAATTAATAAAGCCCAATTCTTGGCCTAACCTTATTAAAAGGCCAATGTCTTACACCTTTACTATCCATTAGTGATAGCTAACTTTTCGCACGCTTATGTCATACTCTTCTACATGAGTTTTTCTTTTTACAGACACCATTCATGCGACACCCTCCCAGGACACGGCACAATGGGGACAAAGGCGCAGATGTGCAGCAGGGCCCTGCTCAAAGGTTTCTCTTTAGATTAAGCCCCTGTGTAAACCTTCTTTATTATCTCTTGTTGCTTACACATCCCATGGGTACTACACCCATAGAGGATACTGCCGTTATTGGCATTTCGCTACGACAGATTAATGCACATACCTGGGAATACAGGGTTCATAATAAATGGTGTTACTCAGCCCAGTATACGTTATAAAGTCCGAATAGCTTCGGGAGTGTTCGGCGTCACGAGTTTGTCCTTATATGCATCAGCTCCGAATCATGTCTTTGGTCAAATGTTGGGTTTGCTCGGCTCCTGGGTTTGCCGCCTTAGGTTCCGTTCTTATCGGCTAAGGCGGCCAAAGGAGAACTACTGCGATTGTGCCCTGGTTATTCCGAATGAGCACCTCAGTAGAGAAAGCCGAAAACTGACTGTCATGATATAGCGAGAGACTGTTCAACCACTCGAAGACCTATTGGAATCTATAGGATTCCTCCTCATTTGCGAAGGACCGTTTCCCGGTCATGTACACACGCGTCCGTATTTGGATGCACGCGAAGGTACGAGGGGCTACATAGTAGCCCCACCGTCAAACTCCTATGGCTAAGTGAAAATGTTACAGCTATATAGTCCGGTTGCCTAGTTCGACGTGTGATCACCTCCTTAATGGACCAAGACGTTGAATCAAGTGTGATTACGCATCCTTTTCGCGAACACCCCCGCATTGTATGCGTGGGGGCTGAAGCCAACGACTGCTAACTTCCAGATTACACATATACATAAAAACGGCCGCACAGGAGGCACAATAATACTTTTGGGCAAAAAGTATAAATATAGCCTCCATAATCAAAATAACACTGTTTTTACAATGGCACGATCTGTCACTCAAACATGACATTCTTCGAGCACTGAGCCTCTATTAAGCAAGCACCTTCTACTACCTACTCCAAGATATGCTCGGCCGGACCCTGGCTGCCCGCCGGATTTTGGGTCGCAACGATGGTGGCCTCCATATCTGTCCAGTATGCTTTAACACGGGCAAGAGCCATCCGTGCACCCTCTATGCACGCCGACCTCTTCATGGCGTCGATCCGCGATACGGCACCAAGGAATTGTTGCACTAAACCAAAGTAATTATCCGTCTTAGGCCCTCTCGGCCATAAATGGTCTATTACAGACCGCATCCCAAGACCGGACAACCTGTGGAGCTCGGCCACAGCAGCCACCCTCTCACTCCAAGGCAATGTGCGCGTTGGAGCGCTGAACTGCGAACAGAACAACTTTTCCACTTCATCATCTTTCTGATCCTCAAAGAACTTGGCTGCATCAGCCGCACTCCGCATAGGCGTCTGCAGGACTCCAGCGTCGATCCAGAGGAGCGTACTTCGGATCTAAAAACTTCATCCGCAGTAAATAAGGGTTTCTGGCCGCGATTTCCCCGGCCTGTCGAAGCTCCTCCCGCGCATCCCTAATCTCGGAACACGTCTCCTTGGCCGCATCAAGAGCCTTTTTCAGGTCAGCCGCCTTAGCCTTATTATATTTTTCAAGGAGCTCATACCGGTCGGCGACATTTTTCAGCTCCATAGCCATCTCGGCTATCTTTTCTTCGCTCCGGCGACGAGCAGCCTATTCGGCTCTCAACTCTTCGGCCGCCTTCAGGGCAGCCTCATTGCTCGCCCGGGCCTGTTCCTTGGCCAGGGCAAGTTCTGCCCTCAGGGCTTCCATGGTAGCAGCACTGTCTGCAATCCAAACATATAACATTAGCTTTATGCTCCTCTTAGTTTTTTCTACAAAAATAATAAGGAAAGTAGAGGGCATACCTTGTGACTCGGTAAGCCGCTCGTTCACCAGTGTGATATCGGCATCAATGGATCCAATCTGCCTCCTCAGTTCGGCAACTTCAACGTACCGGTTGGCTACCGGATCCTTAGACACCTGCGCATAAATACATCGCGATCATTACTTACACAATATGATCCTCCGTTCGCCGCCTAGGGCGGACAACCAGAGTCTCAGGGGCTACTATCCATATGGGGCACACCTAGCGCGTGCCTCACAGCCAAAAATTATGTATTTTTCATTACATACCTCGAAGCCTCTGAGCAGGCTCATAAAGGCTTCATTCAACCCGCTTGTGGCGGATGAAATCTTCCCGAGCACCATGCTCATTAATGAACGGTGCTTCTCCGAGAGATCAGCTCGCTCCAGAAGTCTCGTCAGTGTGTCCGGTCGGACGCTGGATTGTGCCGGACCCCTTTTATCCCCCCCCCCCCGTGGGAGCTGAACGCTCCGGCCTCAGGGCGGCCGAAGTATTACTTTTTGGATTCGGCAGGTCTGGACTCCTCCGTGATGACACCTCGGGGTCGTCCGCCTCATGAGGCGGAGAGGTTGGTGGAGAAGATGAACTCTCCATCATCTCCGGAAGGAGATCCCCCGAAGATGAACTCTGTCGAGAAGAGCTGCTAGCCGGACTGCAAAGAATGGATCCTGGTTATTTTTCTCGGAGAAGGAAGTAGTACCTTTGTATTTATGATTAACTTACAGCTCGGCTGAGGGCTGGCCCGTTGGTGGGCATGGCGCGGTGAGGATGCCCTTCGAGGCAGGGCCCCTTGGTGAAGCTTTCTTCCCTTGTTTGGGCACCTCCGTATCCAAGTCTTCGGAGGCGGCCCTTTTCTTCCTGCGCGGGGAGGAGGCCTTAGATTCCCCTCCCCGACTATCCTCCTTTGGGGAGGTAGCAATTCCCCCGGTTTGGATGCGCAATGTGTGAAGTTCTGCTTCCCTGTTCTTCCCATCGTCTTTCCCTGAGGGCACTTTACTTAGCACACAGCCAAGCATCTTTGCTATAGCGGGACTTGGCGAGCCTTTGGGAAGTGGCGCCGGACACCTGATTCTCTCCGCCTTGCTGAGCCATTCCTTGCCACGGAGGATTGTCAGAATAATGACTATGACAAAGAAAGATGAGGTGTTCGGTTTCTGAGTTACTTACTTGGGTATCTGGGCGATTACAGCTCAGGCCCGCATCCTCGGTGATGTCCGGACACTTTACTTGTGGTCCGAAGAATAATTTACACATTGTGGGGACCCCGACTCATAAGTCGTGATCACCGAATGCACGTGTACAGTGATCCCAGAGATCAATGCTCACTGAACACACAGAAGCTGAATAACAAGAGTCTTACATCCATACATACCGTCTTACATAAATTATGACCATTATGGTCAAGTCTTACATTGATAAAGCCTTAAGGGCTGAACTTCAAATAAAGCACAAGCAGCGGAAATCTTCGTCGATAAGTAGAACCCATGCCATCTGCCTTAACCCTACAGGCATTCCGACTGGGAAACGTCCTAGTTCGCATGTTCGTCTCCAAAGAACTCTTCTTCGAACTCCAGTTCTTCCATGCCTTGTCAATTAAATAACCAGTGGCAAGCCAATGAGTACTTTGAATGTACTCGCAAGCAACCCATGTTTTGGTTCAAGATACAATGATGCATGATATAGGTAAATTTTTGCAGAAAGCTAGTTTCGAATGCAGTGACATGTTCAACATCTTGTAAGACATGCGTCAGGAGAATTCAAGTAACCATGCGGACAGGTTACAGATATCAACATAAATAGAGTGGGCACCAACCCAACTCAATTATGTCAAGTCTCTTGACTTGACCCAGGCAGATTTTTCCCACTTATCCAAACACACACTAGTTTGTAAACATGTGGACGTAGCCCAAGAGCGGTTACCCAACTGTCCTTGACCGTGGACACGGCTATTCGAATAGTTTGACACTCTGCAGAGGTTGGACACTGTACCCACAAGATCCAGGGAACTTCCGTGTCATCCACGACCCGCGATACCTCAAGTACCCGGGGTAAGCACCCGATCACTACCTTTCCCTAGACGACACTAACATGGAGTCCACTCGATTGGTAGTAACCCCCGTGCCTAACATTTCACATCATAAAGTTGTGGAGCCTCGCTCCCATATTCATCACATACCACAAGCACGGGGTACCAACGGTGTGTCCGGTGCCCTGTGAAAACAGTCATGGCCGCCCTACCTGGCATGACCCCATCCCGAGAGAGCGCACCAACAACTCTCCCGTCACTAGTAATGCGGGATCCAAGCTAGTATCGGTCTAGGTAATCAATAATGCCCTTTCCCATATAAGGGTAGAGTGGTTGCGCATGTAAGGTTGGAATAACGGTCGCAACTTAAACCAATCCATTTTGAAAACAACACACACTTGCCTCGATACACCACTTCGTCATCAAGTGGCTACCCAACTCATCATCTCCCCCGGGCATAAGTGGCACCCGATGGGGTTTTCTAAAAGTCTTTTGAAAATTACTTTGTCTCCTTCACCATGCATATACCCGTCCCTTTTTGCGTAGCATCTACTTTAGCATCCTATCTACTCCCACCGGCATAACCCTCATAAGAAGGTAGGGTCGTGCATAATGCAAGTATCAACGAGGAAGTATGGTGGCAACCCATCAAAGTGGTTACCACCTCATCATGATTCCGTTGCAACAACAATATGGTGCCATATGACATGCATAAAAAGGGTTTCATAGACATGGTCAAAAGGGCTGCTTGCCTGGCTCAACAAAGTCTTCTGGGTCTTCAAAGTCTTCTGGTCCAACTCCTTCGTCAGCAATGCAATCTATCATCGCAAAAATAATAACGAGAAAAATAAGGCAATAATAAAACAGAAAAACCAAAGTGCTCAGAAAAATGTCAACTCATTTTTGTTAAATACTAGGGTCAAAACTAAGAAGGGGAAAATTCCTAGTTTTGGATTTGGAGTAGCAGAATAGGAGAAATGGATTTTCAAAGGTATATTTAAATGCTTAAAATCACATTTAAATATTTGCAGTGAAGAAAAGTTTGTTGGATTTGAATGAAAGTTGCACCATTAAATAGGTTGCAATATTTTAGGAATTTAGGAGTTGGAATTAATTTATTTGGATAAATATTTTATCCTGTGGAATTTTTGGAAAAGAGACAGAAAAGAAAAGGAAAAAGGGCTCTGTGCCTGCTGGGCCAGAACAGCCGCAGCGCAGCAGGCCCAGCCAGAGTGGCGGCCCAGCGCGCTGGTGCACGCGCGCGCGCCAGGTTTAAACCTGACGGGCGGGGCCCAGGTGTCAGCGAGAGAGAGAGAGGAGATGGAGGGGAGAGGCTGGCAGGCGGGGCCCGCCTGTCATCCCTAACCCCGAGTCCAGACGGCCGGCGTGCTCACCGGCGACGATGCAGGGCACGACGAGGTCGGGCGAGGGCACAGCTGGGCTCAATGTCGCGTCGCCGTTCAGGTGGAGGTGGTTGCGGTCATCGGGGTGGCCTGGTTCACCGTCGACGAGGAGGCACAGCGGAGGAGCTTCGGGCGTCGTCGGATTCGGCCGTTTCCGGCTGCAAAATAAGCGGGGAGAGAGGGGAGATGGTCAGTGGGCCGTGGCGGTTCCAGATCGGGGCAGAGGAGGAGCGGGGAAGGCCTGTACCTCGCGAACTCCGGTGAGCCGAAGCGGCGGAGCTTGGGCTCGATCTCGAGCTCGGGCGGTTTTGGAGATGAATGGGGAGTGCGGGAGGTTGATTAGGAGGGTGGGGGAGCGACAGGGAGTGAGAGAGGGGCTCGGCGTCACCTTATATAGGCTGGCCGAGGTCCACCGTAGGCTCTTGCCCCGGTGAGCTCGTGCTCGTCGCTACGGGCCTCGGGAGAAGAGGGCGTGGTGTCTAGGGTGTTCCTGGACGTCGACTACGTCGGGAGAGATAGAGAGAGGGAGTGGGGAGAGGTCAGAGGCGCGCGCGTGTGAGCCGCGCCATTGGCGCACTCGGGCGGCCGGTGTTTGCTAGCGCGGAGGCGCGGGGAGGAGGAGAGAGGAAGGGGACAGCGCCGTGTCATGACGTGGACGTCGAGGGGCGTTGGTTGGCGTGCTGGGGAGGCCCGAGGTGGTCGGGGGGCGCGGCGTCAACGGTCAGATGCCCTGCCAGGCGCTCCAGAGCGCGACTTTGGCCGGCATCCGCGGTTTTCCCATGTCCACGCGCGTCGACTTGTGTCTGGCAGCTGGAGGGGGCATGGGCAAAAGCTGGAGAGGGCCTTGGATGCTCTGGAAAGCTGAGGGGAGAGAAGGAGGCTGAGAGAGAGAGAGAGAGGGGAATCTGCTGTCCAGAGAAGAAAAATGGGGTTCCCCCTCCCTTCATCATTGCTTCCTCGGGCAGGAAAGCATCCAGGTGATAGAGGGGACCTAGGAGGGGTTGTGGTAAAAAGAAGAGCTCATGGAGATTAGTGGGAGAGGCCAAAAATGGGATTTTGGTAAAGTGGCAGAAGGTGTTTGATGCTAGTTTGGGCAAGTAGATGATCTCCATTAGCCTTGTTACTCCACAGGGTGAAATGGCACATATAATTAGGGCCTTCCACCCATTTTGAGCTCATTTGGGCAAGGTTGCCAATGCAACTTTTGTAAACCCTAGAAATTAGCAGAAATGAACTTGTGTAGATCTAGTTGAGTAAATCACTTCTCCTTGATGCACCACTTGGTGTGGTGGCCTCATTTGGTCATGTGATCAAGCTCACAAAAGTTGGGGTCAAGGAGAGGAAGTTGGTAGTACAAACTTGTTCAAATAAGATTCTGGTCAGAGAGGGTTTTGGGGCATTTTGGTGAACCAAAATGATTTTAATTGACATGAGGCTTTGCAAGTGATCACAATATGCATTTGTGACTTGCTGGAATTTCCTTGGATTTTCTTGAAAATATTTCCTGTAGAAATATTTCAAATCCTTGAAATGGGCAGAAATGGTTTTGGGAGGTTTTGTCCAATATTTTGAACATGACCATGTGTTGAAACTCTTATATATGGAAAATATATGTCCACTGAGTTTCCCTGATTTTTGTCAAATATTTTTGAAACAATAAAGTAATTTTTCCCTATTAAAGACCATTTCTGGCCTTAAGAAAAAGCTTTTAAATAAAATAGGAAAATAGCTTTTGAAATTATATTTTTGTGGTTTATGGGAGTCCTACATCTAATAGGATTAAAATATACCTTTTGAAATATTTTTCATACCCCAAATCAAGTACTTGCAGTGCAAACCTCAATTTAGGGGTTTTTGGAAAACTAATTTTTGAAAATACTATTTGGCCAAATTATTTTTGTAAGAAAATACTATATTGCTCTATACACATGGCATGATCATTGGGCAGAAATTTGAGGCAAGGAGATGAAGTACATAAGGCGGAGTTGTATTGACTTTAAAGAGCACTAAGAAAATCACAGAGAGAAAACCAACATCCAAATAAAAGCCAGATAATGCAAAAGTTTTGTTGGTCCAAATTTTCATGCTTTACTAATGCAAACGAAATGTTACAAAATGCAGGGTGTGACAGACCTACCCCCCTTACAAGAATCTCGTCCCCGAGATTCCTAAACTAGGCTTTTAAGAGATACGGAAACTCGGATCTAAGGTAGTCTTCACATTCCCAAGTTGCTTCTGCTTCAGTGTGGTTGCTCCACTAGACCTTGAAGTACCTGATGGTGCGGCTTCGAGTGTGTCGCTCAGCCTCATCCAATGCAGATGGGCCTCTCACGGTAGGTTAAATCAGGCTGAAGGTCAATGGCTTGGTGATTGACGTCCTTGTAAAGATCAGGCTTATCTGGAACTTGGAGACACTTCCGGAGTTGTGACACATGGAATACGTTGTGCACATCGGATAGTTCAGGTGGTAGTTCCAACTGGTAAGACACTTCTCCTTGTCGTTCAGTGATCTTGAAGGGGCCGATGTATCTTGGTGCGAGCTTCCCTTTAACATGGAAACGTTGGGTTCCCTTGAGAGGTGTGACCCGGAGATAGACATGGTCTCCAACTCGGAAGTTCATGTCTCTACGACGTGAGTCAGTGTAGCTCTTTTGCCTTGACTTGGCAGTCTTCAAACACTCTCTAACAAGCTGGACTTGCTCTTCTGCTTCACGGAGGATATCGGGCCCAAAGACTAGTCCTTCTCCGGTTTCTGACCAATTGAGGGGTGTGCGGCATTTCCGTCCGTATAACACCTCAAATGGTGCCATCTGAAGGCTTGACTGGTAACTGTTGTCGTAAGAGAACTCGGCGAAAGGGAGGCAATCTTCCCACCTAGCTCCATATGCTAAGACACAGGCTCGGAGCATATCTTCGAGTATCTGATTCACTCGTTCTGTCTGACCTCCGGTCTGTGGGTGGAAAGCAGTGCTGAAGGACAACTTGGTCCCCATGGATTCTTGGAACTTCTTCCAGAACCTTGAGGTAAACTGGGTTCCTCGATCTGACACAATCTCCTTGGGAACACCATGAAGCCTTACGATTCTGTTGATGTAGAGGCTGGCTAGCTGGTTTCCCTTGTAAGTCGTTTTGACAGGAATGAAATGGGCTACTTTGGTCAAATGGTCGACTATGACCCAGATGGAGTCATGTCCCTTATTTGACCTGGGTAATCCAGTGATGAAGTCCATTCCGACTTTATCCCATTTCCATTCAGGCACCTTGAGAGGCTGTAACAATCCAGCGGGTCGCTGATGTTCAGCTTTGACCCTTTGGCATATGTCACACTTAGCGACGAAAGTGGCTATCTCTCTCTTCATGCCATGCCACCAGAATCTTTCCTTTAGGTCTTGATACATCTTGGTCCCTCCAGGATGGATGGAATACGGGGTGTCGTGAGCTTCTTGCAAGATCAGATTCTTGAGCTCAACCTTGTTGGGCACGCAAATGCGACCCCCAAACCACATAACTCCTTGCTCATCCTCTGAGAAACTTGGGGGTTTGCCCGCCTTGATCTTCCTCTTGATGCCTTCAATACTCCTGTGTCCCTTCTGAGCTTCCTTAACATCATCCATCAAGGTAGGCCTAACTTTGAGGTTGGCCAAGAATCCTGGTGCAACTAGTTCCAACCCGAAGCTTTCAAGTTCTTCATACAAGGCGGGTAGCCTGCCCTTAAGCATAGCGTTCAAGGAACAAGCCTTTCTGCTTAATGCATCTGCTACCACATTAGCTTTCCCAGGGTGGTATTGAACACTGAGGTCATAATCCTTGATCAACTCTAGCCATCTTCTTTGCCTCATGTTCAATTCCTTTTGAGTGAAAATATACTTCAGACTTTTGTGATCCGTGTATATCTCACACCGCTTCCCTAGGAGGTAATGTCGCCATGTCTTCAGGGCATGAACCACTGCCGCTAACTCAAGATCATGAGTAGCGTAGTTCTCTTCATGAGGCCGTAGTTGCCTTGAAAGGTAAGCTACGACTCTGCCTTCTTGCATCAGAACACCTCCCAGTCCGGTTTTTGACGCATCACAATATATCACAAACTCATTGTGTATATCTGGTGTGGCCAGAACTAGGGCGGTGGTCAGTCTCTTCTTCAGCTCCTGGAAGCTCTCTTCGCACTTCGGCGTCCATTCAAACTTCTTGTCCTTCTTCAAGAGCTGAGTCATGGGTCGGGCAATGCTTGAGAATCCTTCAACGAACTTGCGGTAATATCCGGCGAGTCCGAGGAAGCTTCTGACTTCCTTCACATTGCTTGGGGATTGCCATTCAGTCACGGCTTCAATCTTAGCGGGATCGACCGACAATCCTTCTTCGGTCAAAACATGACCCAAGAATCCAACTTCAGGCAGCCAAAATTCACACTTGCTGAACTTGGCATACAGTTGGTGCTCTCGAAGCTTGTCTAGAACCATCCTTAAGTGTTGCTCGTGCTCTTCTTCCGTCTTTGAGAAAACAAGATTGTCATCAATTAAGACAACGACAAACTTGTCCAAATACTCCATGAAGACCTTATTCATGAGATACATGAAGTAAGCTGGGGCATTGGTCAATCCAAAGGACATGACCATGCACTCATACAGGCCATATCTGGTTACAAATGTCGTCTTCGGAATATCTTGGGGTCTGATTTTCAGCTGGTAGTACCCAGATCTAAGGTTGATCTTGGAGAACACCTTGGCCCCATTGAGTTGGTCAAACAGATCTTCAATCTTGGGAAGTGGATACTTGTTCTTGATTGTAACTTCATTGAGGGAGCGGTAGTCAATGCACAAGCGGATGGTACCGTCCTTCTTGGCCACAAACAGAACAGGTGATCCCCAAGGGGAGGCACTAGGGCAGATGAACCCCTTCCTCAACTGCTCTTCCAATTGCTTCTTCAATTCTGCTAACTCCTTCGATCCCATTCTATAAGGCTTCTTATAGATGGGTCCCGCTCCGAGTATGAGCTCGATGATGAACTCAATGTCTCGGTCATGAGGCATTCCCGGTAGCTCATCAGGAAAAACATCGGGGTATTCGCATACTACCGGCACTTGTTCCAATCCAACTTCAGTCAGACAGTTGACTTGGTTGGCTTGAGCAGAGGAGGGTTTGGAGGCAAATTTAACTTCGACTCCTTGCTCATTGGTCACTGTGACAGTTCGGTTGGCACAATCTAACAAGCCTTGGTGCTTGATGAGCCAATCCATCCCTAAGATCACATCCAAGCCTTGCGATCTTAAGACGATAACATCTGCTAGGAAGTCTACCCCATTAACAACAATCCCGACTCCTTTACATCCTACCTTGGCTCTCATGTCTGCTCCGGGGGTTTGTACCACCATAGGGTTATTCAGGGGTGTAGGGTTCATGCCACTTTTTAATGCAAACCTTTGGGTGACGAATGAATGCGTGGCTCCAGAATCAAACAAGACAGTTGCAGGTGCTGAATTGACAAGGAACGTACCCAGCATGACGTCCGGGTCTTCCTGGGCTTCTTCTGCAGTGACATGATTCACACAACCCTTGCCGTTGTTGGGCAGGTTGCGGGGAGCTTGGTTCCTTGGTGGCATTCCACGACCTTGTCCTGGGTTCTGCGCATTGGGGTGCGGGGCGTCAGGCTTCTTGTTGGGGCAATACTTGGAGTAGTGTCCTGGCTGACCACATCCAAAGCAAGTGGCTTAGTTGGGGTTGCTGCTCTTGCCAGCATTGTTATTGGGGTTGTTGTAAGCTGGCCTGGGGTTGGCATACTGCTGAGGTGGATAGTTGGTGCGGGGTGCAGGAGCTCTTGGCTGCAGATAGGTTGGCTTGACCGGAGCTAGCTGCCACGGTTGAGGCTTCTGGTTGCTGGAGCTACCCTTGCTGATCATCTTGCGCTTACGGCTATCATCCAAAGCACGTCGCTTGTCCTCAAGCATGAGTGCCTTGTTCACCGGATCAGGAAAGGTTGGGCAGTCACACACAACAAGCGAGTACTTCAGAGTCTGGTTAAGGCCTTCCATGAAGCGCTCTTTTTTGGCAGCATCTGTGCTGACATCCTCAGGAGCATACCTCGAGAGAACACTGAACTTCTGCATGTACTCCTTGACAGTGCTACTTCCTTGCTTCAGGGCTCGGAAATCACGCTTCTTGATGGCCATGATTCCGGAAGGAATGTGGGCCTTGCGGAATTCTTCCTTGAAGTCATTCCAAGTGATGTTTTGCTCAGCACGCATGGCCTTGAATCCATCCCACCAAACTCTGGCAGTTCCCCCGAGATAGTGGGCAACATATGCCACCCTCTCACGGTCTTCAGTGCATCCGACTAGTTCCAATAGATCCTCAATGGTGCGGACCCAGTCGTCTGCATCCAGGGGTTCAGCAGTCTCGATGAAGGTGGGTGGTGCATGCTTCTTGAACTCCACCAACGTGGAACGTCCATTGCCGTGTCCTGCCGGCTGGTGATTGACAGCTTGAGCAATCATCTGGAGGGCTGCAGTGTTGGATTGGCGTTCCTCTCAGAAGGCTTAGAGAAGCTGAGCCATGTCCATGCTTGGAGGAGGTGGTGGTGGTGGAGTCTGTCCTCCGGCTTGGTCCTGGCTGACTCCTTCTTCAGCAGAACCTCCGGATTCTTGCTGCTGGGTAGAGGTACCAGTACGTGTTACAACAGGCATCCTGTTGGAGCGGTCAAGGTCTCATGATTGGGAAAAAGGAGAGAAATCAATATAGATGGGATGTCTAGCAAGGGGTGGGTGTGATACAATTTTAAGTTAAGCCAAGGCCGGAAGGGCCAAACTCATGCATTAAAACCAAATGGGTGATGTAGTCATTTACAATTTCCCGAAAGGGAAAGTACAACTTCCATCAAAACACGTCGAAAGCAAACACAACACAACATGGTTTCATTTGAACCATTACATGGACTCGATTTCGCATAAGGGGTACACGACCTATCCTACCTTAAGGGTTACAGACTGGCCTATCCTAGTCCTGAACGGTGTCTAGGTGGTGGAATGCTCGGTCGGGTATTCCGGCTCCTCTGGGTCTTCCTCCTCATCTTCATCTGTCTCAGTCTCTTTGTTGCTTGAGGGAGTGGGGAGTGGAGGAGCTGAACACGGTGCTGCTTCGTCGGGGGCACCGTGAAGAGGTTTGCGGTAATCCTTCGCCGTCATACGGCATGGCTGAGATGACCCCTTGGCATTCGTGATCTGTGGGGGTCGCCCGCCTCGATAGGCTACAACGGGCTGTCCAGGGGGTGCTCCATCCTTCTTGATCCTGTCCGCCTTCGTCTGAGCCAGGCAGAGGAGTTCCTTGGTCTCATGGAGCTCCTTCCGAAGCTCCACCGACTCCGAGGCGTGTTGTGCCATGCTGTCAGCACACAAGTTGAAGTAGGTCTGGAAACGGAGGGAAAGTCCTTCATCCATGGGCGGAGTTGGTGCGCGGCTCTCGTCATCACCCTCCTTACGATAAGGCAGGTGACGAGTGGCTGGCTCACCTGCCATCTCTGGTAGAAGATCTCGAAGGCGAGTCAACGCCTTAAGTGTAGTAGTCTCAACGGCGAGAAAGAGGGTCGCCATCTGGGGTCCCTCAAAGTACCAGCTTGTCGGGGAGTCGTTCGCCCTCACGACTACCTCCACGTGATACTCCTTCTTGGTGCTGTTGATCCGGTGCTCGTGGTAGGAGTAGGTGGGGGCTCGAGTGAACTGACACTTCCTGAGGCTGTCCTCAAGAAGTACGGGAAATCCGGTGGTCAGGAAGTCTTCGGGTACGGCAGCCATCTACAAAGGTTGAATGGAAGAGGTCAATTAGGGAAATATATCTTGGGTTGGGTAAGCTTTAGAAAATAAGAAAAGTTTAGATGGTCTCAAGCTAACTAACGTCCATGCTAACTAAGGCTTCCTACAGTCAGGATGGCTCTGATGCCAGCTCTGTGGGGACCCCAACTCATAAGTCGTGATCACTGAGTGCACGTGTACAGTGATCCCAGAGATCAATGCTCACTGAACACACAGAAGCTGAATAACAAGAGTCTTACATCCATACATACCGTCTTACATAAATTATGACCATTATGGTCAAGTCTTACATTGATAAAGCCTTAAGGGCTGAACTTCAAATAAAGCACAAGCAGCGGAAATCTTCGTCGATAAGTAGAACCCATGCCATCTGCCTTAACCCTACAAGCATTCCGACTGGGAAACGTCCTAGTTCGCATGTTCGTCTCCAAAGAACTCTTCTTTGAACTCCGGTTCTTCCATGCCTGGTCAATTAAATAACCAGTCGCAAGCCAATGAGTACTTTGAATGTACTCGCAAGCAACCCATGTTTTGGTTCAAGATACAATGATGCATGATATAGGAAATTTTTTGCAGAAAGCTAGTTTCGAATGCAGTGACATGTTCAACATCTTGTAAGACATGCGTCAGGAGAATTCAAGTAACCATGCGGAGAGGTTACAGATATCAACATAAATAGAGTGGGCACCAACCCAACTCAATTATGTCAAGTCTCTTGACTTGACCCAAGCAGATTTTTCCCACTTATCCAAACACACACTAGTTTGTAAACATGTGGACGTAGCCCAAGAGCGGTTACCCAATTGTCCTTGACCGTGGACACGGCTATTCGAATAGTTTGACACTCTGCAGAGGTTGCACACTGTACCCACAAGATCCGGGGAACTTCCATGTCATCCACGACCCGCGATACCTCAAGTATTCGGGGTAAGCACCTGATCACTACCTTTCCCTAGATGACACTAACATGGAGTCCACTCGATTGGTAGTAACCCCCATGCCTAACATTTCACATCATAAAGTTGTGGAGCCTCGCTCCCATATTCATCACATACCACAAGCACGGGGTACCAACGGTGTGTCCGGTGCCCTGTGAAAACAGTCATGGCCGCCCTACCTGGCACAACCCCGTCCCGAGAGAGTGCACCAACAACTCTCTCGTCACTAGTAATGCGGGCTCCAAGCTAGTATCGGTCTAGGTAATCAATAATGCCCTTTCCCATATAAGGGTAGAGTGGTTGCGCATGTAAGGTTGGAATAACGGTCGCAACTTAAACCAATCCGTTTTGAAAACAACACACACTTGCCTCGGTACACCACTTCGTCATCAAGTGGCTACCCAACTCATCATCTCCCCCGGGCATAAGTGGCACCCGATGGGGTTTTCGAAAAGTCTTTTGAAAATTACTTTGTCTCCTTCACCATGCATATACCCGTCCCTTTTTGCGTAGCATCTACTTTAGCATCCTATCTACTCCCACCGGCATAACCCTCATAAGAAGGTAGGGTCGTGCATAATGCAAGTATCAACGAGGAAGTACGGTGGCAACCCATCAAAGTGGTTACCACCTCATCATGATTCCGTTGCAACAACAATATGGTGCCATATGACATGCATAAAAAGGGTTTCATAGACATGGTCAAAAGGGCTGCTTGCCTGGCTCAACAAAGTCTTCTGGGTCTTCAAAGTCTTCTGGTCCAACTCCTTCGTCAGCAACGCAATCTATCGTCGTAAAAATAATAACGAGAAAAATAAGGCAATAATAAAACAGAAAAACCAAAGTGCTCAGAAAAATGTCAACTCATTTTTGTTAAATACTAGGGTGAAAACTAAGAAGGGGAAAATTCCTAGTTTTGGATTTGGAGTAGCAGAATAGGAGAAATGGATTTTCAAAGGTATATTTAAATGCTTAAAATCACATTTAAATATTTGCAGTGAAGAAAAGTTTGTTGGATTTGAATGAAAGTTGCACCATTAAATAGGTTGCAATATTTTAGGAATTTAGGAGTTGGAATTAATTTATTTGGATAAGTATATTATCCTGTGGAATTTTTGGAAAAGAGACAGAAAAGAAAAGGAAAAAGGGCTCTATGCCTGCTGGGCCAGAACAGCCGCAGCGCAGCAGGCCCAGCCAGAGTGGCGGCCCAGCGTGCTGGTGCACGCGCGCGCGCCAGGTTTAAACCTGACGGGCGGGGCCCAGGCGTCAGCGAGAGAGAGAGAGAGGAGATGGAGGGGAGAGGCTGACAGGCTGGGCCTGCCTGTCATCCCTAGCCCTGAGTCCAGACGGCCGGCGTGCTCACCGGCGATGATGCAGGGCACGGCGAGGTAGGGCGAGGGCATGGCTGGGCTCAGCGTCGCGTCGCCGTTCGGGTGGAGGTGGTTGCGGTCGCCGGGGTGGCCTGGTTCGCCGTTGACGAGGAGGCACAGCGGAGGAGCTTCGGGCGTTGTCGGATCCGGCCATTTCCGGCTGCAAAAGAAGCGGGGAGAGAGGGGAAATGGCCAGTGGGCCGTGGAGGTTCCAGATCGGGGCAGAGGAGGAGCGGGGAAGGCCTATACCTTGCAAACTCCGGCGAGCCGAAGTGGCGGAGCTCGGGTTCGATCTCGAGCTCGGGCGGTTTTGGAGATGAATGGGGAGTGCGGGAGGTTGATTAGGAGGGTGGGGGAGCGACAGGGAGTGAGAGAGGGGCTCGGCGTCGCCTTATACAGGCTAGCCGAGGTCCACCATAGGCTCGTGCGCCGGTGAGCTCCTGCTCGTCGCTACGGGCCTCGGGAGAAGAGGGCGTGGTGTCTAGGGTGTTCCTGGACGTCGACTACGTCGGGAGAGATAGAGAGAGGGAGTGGGGAGAGGTCAGAGGCGCGCGCGTGTGAGCCGCGCCATTGGCGCACTCGGGCGGCCGGTGTTTGCTAGCGCGGAGGCGCGGGGAGGAGGAGAGAGGAAGGGGACAGCGCCGTGTCGTGATGCGGACATCGAGGGGCGTTGGTTGGCGTGCTGGGGAGGCCCGAGGTGGTCGGGGGGCGCGGCATCAACGGTCGGATGCCCTGCCAGGCGCTCCAGAGCGTGACTTTGGCCGGCATCCGCGGTTTTCCCGTGTCCGCGCGCGTCCACTTGTGTCTTGCAGCTGGAGGGGGCATGGGCAAAAGCTGGAGAGGGCCTTGGATGCTTTGGAAAGCTGAGGGGAGAGAAGGAGGCTGAGAGAGAGAGGGGAATCTGCTATCCAGAGAAGAAAAAGGGGTTCTCCCTCCCTTCATCATTGCTTCCTCGGGCAGGAAAGCATCCAGGTGATAGAGGGGACCTAGGAGGGGTTGTGGTAAAAAGAAGAGCTCATGGAGATTAGTGGGAGAGGCCAAAAATGGGATTTTGGTAAAGTGGCAGAAGGTGTTTGATGCTAGTTTGGGCAAGTAGATGATCTCCATTAGCCTTGTTACTCCACAGGGTGAAATGGCACATATAATTAGGGCCTTCCACCCATTTTGAGCTCATTTGGGCAAGGTTGCCAATGCAACTTTTGTAAACCCTAGAAATTAGCAGAAATGAACTTGTGTAGATCTAGTTGAGTAAATCACTTCTCCTTGATGCACCACTTGGTGTGGTAGCCTCATTTGTTCATGTGATCAAGCTCACAAAAGTTGGGGTCAAGGAGAGGAAGTTGGTAGTACAAACTTGTTCAAATAAGATTCTGGTCAGAGAGGGTTTTGGGGCATTTTGGTGAACTAAAATGATTTTAATTGACATGAGGCTTTGCAAGGTGTTCACAATATGCATTTGTGACTTGCTGGAATTTCCTTGGATTTTCTTGAAAATATTTCCTGTAGAAATATTTCAAATCCTTGAAATGGGCAGAAATGGTTTTGGGAGGTTTTGTCCAATATTTTGAACATGACCATGTGTTGAAACTCTTATATATGGAAAATATATGTCCACTGAGTTTCCCGGATTTTTGTCAAATATTTTTGAAACAATAAAGTAATTTTTCCCTATTAAAGACCATTTCTGGCCTTAAGAAAAAGCTTTTAAATAAAATAGGAAAATAGCTTTTGAAATTATATTTTTGTGGTTTATGGGAGTCCTACATCTAATAGGATTCAAATATACCTTTTGAAATATTTTTCATACCCCAAATCAAGTACTGGCAGTGCAAACCTCAATTTAGGGTTTTTTGGAAAACTAATTTTTGAAAATACTATTTGGCCAAATTATTTTTGTAAGAAAATACTATATTGCTCTATACACATGGCATGATCATTGGGCAGAAATTTGAGGGAAGGAGATGAAGTACATAAGGTGGAGTTGTATTGACTTTAAAGAGCACTAAGAAAATCACAGAGAGAAAATAAACATCCAAATAAAAGCCAGATAATGCAAAAGTTTTTGTTGGTCCAAATTTTCATGCTTTACTAATGCAAACGAAATGTTACAAAATGCAGGGTGTGACACACATTCCTTCGAGCGTCAGGCCAAAGAAGTGCAGGATAGTCCACGGACCCTCCAGATTGAACTCCCACATCCGGAGAGGCCGGTGTTTGCACGACAACATCCGTCGGATTAGCATTACCTGAATTATGCTTACGAGGCTAATGTCACTCTCAAGAAGCTCCCGGATACGGATCTGCAATGTTGGTACATCACCAGCAGATCCCCAATCCCATCCTATGTCTGTCCATGACGCCAGTTGAGAAGGAGGGTGAGGGAGTTCCGGACTAGGGGGTGTCCGGATAGCCGAACTATCATCATCGGCCGGACTCCAAGACTATGAAGATACAAGATTGAAGACTTTGTCCCGTGTCCGGATGGGACTTTCCTTGGCGTGGAAGGCAAGCTTGGCGATACGGATATGTAGATTTCCTACCATTGTAACCGACTCTGTGTAACCCTAGCCCTCTCCGTTGTCTATATAAACCGGATGGCTTTAGTCCTTAGGACGAACAACAATTATACCATAGGCTAGCTTATAGGGTTTAGCCTCCTTGATCTCGTGGTAGATCCACTCTTGTAACACACATCATCAATATTAATCAAGCAGGACGTAGGGTTTTACCTCCATCAAGAGGGCCCGAACCTGGGTAAAACATCGTGTCCCTTGTCTCCTATTACCATCCGCCTAGACGCACAGTTCGGGACCCCCTACCCGAGATCCGCCGGTTTTGACACCGACATTGGTGCTTTCATTGAGAGTTCCTCTGTGTCGTCACCGATAGGCTCGATGGCTTCTTCGACCATCATCAACGACGCAGTCCAGGGTGAGACCCTTCTCCCCGGACAGATCTTCATATTCGGCGGCTTCGCACTGCGGGCCAATTCGCTTGGCCATCTGTTGCAGGTCGAAAGTTACGCCCCTGGCCGTCAGGTCAGGTTTGGAAGTTTGAACTTCATGGCTGACATCTGCGGGGACTTGATCCTCGATGGATTTGAGCCACAGCCGAGCGTGCCGCACTGTCACGGCGAGCATGATTTAGCTCTGCCGCCGGACAGTACCCTAGAGGCCGCACTCGAACTCGCTCCGATCTTCAAGTCGGAGCCGGCTGCGCAGATCGAGGACGGATGGCTAGACACCGCCTCGGGAGCTGCAACCTCTACGATGATAGAGCCAAACACTGACCTCGTCCCTCATAAAGCTCGTGACTCCGAGGTGTCGGACTCCTTGCCGGACTCCGAACCTCCCGCGCCCCCTCCGATCGAATCCGATGGGGCGCCGATCATGGAGACCGCCGCAGCAGACACCGTTCAACTCTCACCTTTTGGCGACATCTTGAGTTCGCTAAAATATCTCTCGTTATCAGGAGAGCCCTGGTCGGACTGCGGTCAGGACGGTTGGGATGCGGACGACGAAGAAATTCAAAGCCCACCCACCACCCACTTGGTAGCCGCTGTCGACGATCTAACCGACATGCTAAACTATGACTCCGAAGACATCGACGGTATGGACGACGAAGCCGGAGACGACCAAGAACCAGCACCCACCGGGCACGGGAAAGCCACCCCAACTCATGACATATACATGGTGGACACACCAAAAGGAAGCGATAATGAGGAAAAATGGGACGTGGCGAAGGATAACTCCCCCAACAAACAACCAAAGCGGCGACGCAAATGCCTCCCGAAGACCGGCATCGATAAAAACAGCACCCATACGGATCTGGCCCTAGAGCAGGGCAAAGCAGTGGACGATGCACGTGTCAACAAGCAGCCAGCCGAACATGAATTGTACAAGCAGCCCATCCCCGGCGAAGATGATCTCACATCACCAGAGCATATGAATCTTCATGAAAGGCTCGTCGCCACTGCAAGAAGTTTGAAGAAGCAAAAGCGGAAGCTCAAAACAGCGGAGGACGCACTCAGAATGAGATGGAGCAAAGTACTCAACAGCGCAGATAAACATGGCGCTAGTCACAAGACAAAGAGCTACCCGAAGCGCAAGTTGTTGCCCGAATTTGACGAGGAGGCCTTAGAGCCCCCGCAGTCAAAAAAGAAAGAAGCCGCCTGGCCGGATAGACGACCAGATGATAGGACAAGAGCAACAAGGGGCGCCACACACAAGCCGGCACATGATCAGCATAAAGATCCTCGGAAAAAGGACGACCCAGTCAGATCTATTTATGGGCCAAAAAAGAAGACTCCAGGAAGCAACATAACCCGGCGAGCATTCAAAGATAACGGCACACCCAAATACAGGGGCACCGCACACCCACTATGTTTCACCGACGAGGTACTGGATCATGGATTTCCAGCGGGATTCAAACCCGTAAACATAGAAGCATATGACGGAACAACAGACCCCGGATTCTGGATTGAGGATTACATCCTACACATACATATGGCCAGAGGAGACGATCTCCATGCCATAAAATACCTACTCCTCAAGATCAAAGGGCCAGCTCGGCATTGGCTTAAATGCCTCCCAGAAAATACCATTGGAAGTTGGGAAGAGCTTGAAGATGCGTTTCAAGCAAATTTTCAGGCGACCTATGTCCGCCCTCCGGATGCAGACGATTTAAGTCACATTACTCAACAGCCCGGAGAGTCAGCATGCAAATTTTGGAACAGGTTCCTCACTAAAAAGAACCAAATAGTCGACTGTCCGGACGCTGAAGCCTTAGCAGCCTTTAAACACAACGTCCGAGATGAATGGCTTGCCAGACACCTCGGCCAGGAAAAACCAAGAACAATGGCCGCACTAACAAGCCTCATGACCCGCTTTTGCGCGGGGGAAGATAGCTGGCTGGCTAGATGCAGCACCGGCGACCCGAGTACATCCGAAGTTAGGGATGGAAATGGGAAATCACGACGCAGAAAAGATCAGCGCCGGAATAAGGAAAATGGCCCGAATAGTACGGCGGTTAACGCCGGATTCAAAAGCTCTCGGCCGAACAACAAAACACTGCCCCTCAAGGACAACAGTGATGAGCTATCCAACCTAAACAAGATTCTGGATAGACTATGTCAAATACATGGCACCTCCAGGAAGCCCGCAAACCATACCCACAAAGATTGTTGGGTCTTCAAACAGTCCGGCCGACTTAATGCCGAACACAAGGGGCTCGACACACCAAGCGAAAGTGACGAAACCCAAAGGCAGCAATCCGGAAAACAAAAGACTTTCCCACTAGAAGTCAAAACAGTGAACTCACTTCATGTGATAACACGAAAAGACAGCGCGGCACCTGCTATACCAGGACACCGCCAGCAGAATGGGGATAGACCCTACCAAAATTCGCCGTAGCAGCACTTCCTTCAAAGGAGTGACGCTAGGCCTTTAAGCCAATTATACAGGCTCGGTACCACCAGAGGTTGTGTTCGGCTCATCCGACAACCTCCGTCGCAGAAAGCTCACTCTACATCGCCCCATTCAAACAGTAGCCCTTAAGCACTCTTAGGGCGCGCAACTATCGCCAGCCCTAATGCAATACCACATTACGCGTTTTTTACGCTTAAGAATTCCCGGTCATCGTGGCATGATTTCATTAAAAAGTAACTCCGCATGTTCCTTGACCACGGAAAATGTGAGACTGCTTCAATAGCCAATCACTAATCAGACCTTGCAGGTCAAAGCCCCTAAAAATAGGTCATTCGGACCTTGGACATGGTTAGGCGAGTTCGGCGTAACTAAACAAGGGGCTTCCCAGCCGCATACCCCCTTCATAAGGGGCCGCGTGTATAAATAATGAGAGCCAATAAAGCTCAGCTTTCCTAATTTTATTCTATTTTAATACAACTTCTGCACGATATTTCTTGGAAACTAAGTCCTTCTCTTTTTCAGATGAAGCACGTGCTACACCTGTCCAGGATACATCACAACGGTGACACAGGCGCAGACGTGCAGCAGGGACCCGTTGCAAGGATTCTTTTCAGATTAAGACCCTGCATAAACCTTTCTTACTGTCTCTTGTTGATACACATCCCCCGGTTCCCCACCATAGCCGAGGAGGAGGCTGGCGTTTTGGCATCGGCCGCGTCAGAAGTTCCCGCCTGTACCTGGACACAAGGGGCTTAGGGCATTGTTCTGCCCGGTATCATAAAGACCGAACACCTCAGGGAGTGCTCGGCGTCTCGAGTTAGGACTTATATGCATCAGCTCCGAATCATGACTTTGGTCAAATGTTGGGTTTGCCCGCCTCCTGTGTTTTGCTGCCTTACGTTCCGCATCGTCGGCTAACACGGCACCAGGAGAACTACTGCGATTGTGCCCCGGTTCGGCCCGGCAAGCACCTCAGTAGAGAAAGCCGAAAACTGACTGTCATGATATAGCGAGAGACTGGTCAACCACTCGATCGATCATTGGAATGTTTAGAATTCCTCCGCTTTGATGAAGGACCGCTTCCCGGTCAGGCACATACGCGCCCCGAGTTCGGGAAGAGCGGTGCCACCAGGGGCTATATAGTAGCCCCGCATTCGAGCTCCTATGGCTAAGTGAAAGTGATAAAGCATTATAGTCCGGTTGCCTAGTTTGCTACGCTATCACCTCCTTAAAAGGACCAAGACGTTGGATTAAGTGTGAAAAAGCGCTTTTCTTTTTGCAAACACCCCCGCACCATGTGCGTGGGGGCTGAAGCCAAAGACTGCCATCTTTCGGATTATACATACATATACGGCCGCACAGGAGATAGTTCAATACTTGAACACACAAGTATAAAAAGTCATTGCATTATAAACATGATCTCAGAAATCATACATGTCATTCAAACATAACATCTTTCGAGCACTGCGACTCTATTATACGAGCGCCCTGCAGGACTTCCTCTAAATAGTGCTCGGTGGGGAATCGACTTTTGTCCGAACCCCGGGATGCAACAGCGGTGGCATCCATCTCCGCCCAGTATGTCTTACCACGGGCGAGAGCCATCCGTGCACCTTCTATGCATGCCGACCGCTTCATCGCCTCAATATGCGGCACCGCCCCAAGAAATTGCTGCAACAAGCCAAAATAACTCTTTGGCTTGGGCCTTTTCGGCCACAGATGAGCGACCACATCCATCATGGCTAGTCCGGACAATCTATTCAGCTCAGCCCACTCAACCAGCCGATCACTCAACGGAAGTGGATGCTCCGGACTATGGAATTGAGACCAGAAAAGCTCTTCCATTTCATGATCCTCCTGGCTTCGAAAGTGCACGACTGCGTCCGCCGCACTCGCCGCCAAGTCCAGATAAGGATCCTCCGCACCGTACAATCGGCCCAGCTGAGCATACTTCGGATCCGTGAACTTCCTATGCAGCATAAAGGGCTTTCCAGCCACAATGTCTCCGACCTGACGCAGTTCCTCCTTCATAGCCCGCATCGCACTATGGGCATCCTTGGCTTCGGCATCGGCCTTCTTCAGGTCCTCTTGCTCCGCTCGGCATTCTCCTTCAAGAACCTCCAGGCGATCGGTAGCAACTTTTAATTTCGTGGCCATTCCGGCCATCTCCTCCCTGCTTCGGCAGTGAGCAGCCTTCTCGGCTTCTAGCTCTTCTGCTGCCTTCAAGGCAGCCGCCTCGCCTTTTCTGGCTTGCTCCTTGGCCCGAGCAAGTTCTGCTCGGAGGCCTTCCACATCTGCATCAGGCATACAAATCGTAAGGAATGGGCGTCAGCTCCCTTACTAGGCGACCGCAGAGCAACCACATACCTTGTGACTCATCGAGTCGTTTATTGACCAGCGAGATGTCCACATCCGCAACATCGAGTTGCCTCTTCAGCTCGGCAAATCCTTCAGTTCGGCTGGCCACCGAACGTTCCGCCACCTGCATAGGAAAGGCGACAATCTATAACTGAGATTATGATCCTCGGCACGCTGCCGCTTTCGACAGCATACCAAGTCTTAGGGGCTACTATCTATACAGGGCGCACTTCATGTGCAAAACTGTCAAAAGGTATGTCATTTTTTGCGTACCTAAAATCTCATCAGCAAACTTCCGACGGCCTCACACAACCCGCTTTCGGCGGATGAGATCCTTTCAATCACCATACCCATTAATGTGCGGTGATCTTCTGAGATGGACGCCCTCTTAAGCAAATCCCGCAGCTCCACCGGCTGTACTCCAATGGGTGCTGAACTCTCTGGCCCCGCCGGACTCGGGGAGACCCTCCGCAACGACACCTCAGGGTCGTCCGCCCCGCGCGACAGGGCGGCAGATGGAGGCGTTTCGCTCTCCATCATCTCCGGACGAAGGTCTCCCAAAGATGAGCTGTGCTGAGATGGGCTGAGGTCCGAACTACAAGGTGAAAAACTTCGGTTACCCTTAGAAATTAAACAAGGATGTCCACTATTACAAAATCCCCCCTTTTACTTACAGCTCGCTAGAGGGCTGATTCCTTCGAGGAGAAAGTTCGGCCGGGGCTCTTCCCGGCCCGGGACCTTCCGGTGCAGATTTCTTTCCCCGCTTTGAGGCCTTGGCCTCCGGGTCTTCGGAAGCGGTCCTCTTCTCCCCCTGGAAGGAGGGACTCTCGATTCCTCCCTTACTGAAAGCCTCCGTGGCGGAGGTGGTATGTCCCCTGTGCCCTTCTTCTCCCTCCTCCGAAGGTGCAACCTCTAACATTTTGATTAACGCGGGATCCTGCGTGGTCTCAGGGAGGGGGGCCGGACACCGTATCAGTTTTGCTTGCGTTATCCACTCCTGTCCGAAGGATAGCTCGTTAAAAGGAAAACCCACAGTAAATAAATGGACAATGTGTCCGGACACAGGGCTACTTACTTGAGTATCCGGGCGATTGCAGCTTAGGCCAGCATCCTCGGTCAATTCCAGACGCATCTCTTGCGATCCGAAGAACAGTTCGTACATCTCCGCGGGTGTCAAAGCCACGAAGTGTTGAAGAGCTCGTGGCCCCTCCGGATTAAATTCCCACAGGCGGAGGGGGCGACGTTTGCAGGGCAGTAGGCGCCGGATCACATAACCTGTACCACTACGGCCAGATTGATCTCCCTTTCTTGGAGGCCTCGAATCCGGTCCTGCAAAAGGGGAACGTCCTTGGACGGCCCCCAGTCACGCCCCTTGTTGACCCACAAAGTCAGCCGCTGTAGAGGGCCCGAGCGGAAGACGGGCGGCAGCCTCTGCCTGCTGCCCCTGGGAGCGGTGATATAGAACCACTCCTGTTGCCACAAGCCGAGCTCCTCCTGAAAAGATACCTCGGGCCATGGAGCATCGGCCCTCTTACTTATAACCGCCCCGCCGCACTCTGCCTGACGCCCCTCAATCATCTTCGGCTCCACGTCGAAGGTTTTGAGCCACAAGCCGAAGTGAGGGGTAGTGCGGAGGAAGGCTTCGCAGACGACAATGAATGATGAGATGTGGAGGATAGACTCTGGAGCCAAGTCATGGAATTCCAGCCCATAGTAAAACATGAGCCCCCTCACGAAGGGATCCGTCGGGAAGCCTAAACCCCGACGGAGGTGAGACACGAACACGACGCTCTCACCAAGCTCGGGAGTGGGAATAACTTGCCCTCGGGCAGGCAGCCTATGCGAAATCTCGTAGGTTAAGTACCCAGCATCTCTTAGCTTTAGCACGTCCTCTTCGGTGACGGAGGAGGGCATCCACCGGCCTCGTAGGTCGGGGCCGGACATTGTCGAAGATCAAAGGTACCCAAATATGGAGCCCTGGTTGTTGGAACTCGGGGCGAGGGGCGGATTCGATAGAGGATTGAAGGAAAAGAACGGGCCTTGGTCTCATTATAAAGAGGAAGAATACCAAGAGCCATCCCCGTGACCGTTTGGAACCCTCCTTCGATGGAGGGGGCGTGGCAACGGGCGCGGTTGGGTTACCCACGTCCGTATTGATGGGAATCCCGGAATAAGGGGAACACAATCTCTGCTTCGACAAGACGTGCCAAGGAAACCGCCTCGCTAAACGCGTGGAGGTGGAACAATAAAAACAATTCGAGTAAAGGCTTGGTGATGGTGTGACGTCACGCCACAAAATACGTCAGCAGATTGAACTTGTGTAATATTATTCTCTCTACGGTGGTATGTGGAATTTATCTTGTAGAGCCAGACACTATCCTGGTGTTCACAATCTTCTATAAATTATTCGGAGGAAGAACCCGCCTTGCAATGCCGAAGACAACATGCGCGCCGGACTCGTCGTCATTGAAGCCTGGTTCAGGGGCTACTGAGGGAGTTCCGGACTAGGGGGTGTCCGGATAGCCGAACTATCATCATCGGCCGGACTCCAAGACTATGAAGATACAAGATTGAAGACTTCGTCCCGTGTCCGGATGGGACTTTCCTTGGCGTGGAAGGCAAGCTTGGCAACACGGATATGTAGATTTCCTACCATTGTAACCGACTCTGTGTAACCCTAGCCCGCTCCGGTGTCTATATAAACCGGATGGCTTTGGTCCTTAGGACGAACAACAATCATACCATAGGCTAGCTTCTAGGGTTTAGCCTCCTTGATCTCGTGGTAGATCCACTCTTGTAACACACATCATCAATATTAATCAAGCAGGACATAGGGTTTTACCTCCATCAAGAGGGCCAGAACCTGGGTAAAACATCGTGTCCCTTGTCTCCTGTTACCATCCGCCTAGACGCACAGTTCGGGACCCCCTACCCGAGATCCGCCGGTTTTGACACCGATAGAGGGCCCAAACTGAAGTCGGGGGGAGCCACCCACTTTGTGCCTCTGGGAGCCGTGACGTAAAACCACCTCCGATGCCATAGATCAGACACCTCTGGGAAGGAGCCCTCCGGCCATGGGGCACTGACATTCCTGCTTATCACAGCACCTCTACACTCTGCATGTCGCCCCTCAGTCATCTTCGGCTTCACATTGAAGGTCTTGAGCCATAAGCCGAAGTGTGGAGTGACATGGAGAAAAGCTTCGCACACGACGATGAACGACGAAATATGGAGGATAGCGTCCGGAGCTAGATCGTGAAAATCTAACCCGTAGTAGAACATGGGCCCTCCCACAAAGGGATCAAGGGTGAAGCCCAAGCCACGAAGAAAGTGAGAAACAAACACGACGCTCTCATTGGGCTCGGGAGTAGGGATGACCTGCCCTGGAGCGGGAAGCCTGTGCTTGATGTCGGCGGTCAGATATCCGACCTCCCTAAGCTTTGCAATGTCCTCCTCTCTGATCGAGGAGGCCACCCACCGGCCTTGGTTGGATCCAGACATGGTGGAGGATCCGGGGTGCTTGAGTTTGGGTTTCAGGTGTTAGAACTCGAGATGCAAAAAGGTGCAAGGGTGAAGGAAAAGAGGGATAGGCCTCGGCCTCTTTATAAAGGGGATGAATACCAAGCATCATCAGCGTAACTGAGGGAGTCCTGGATTAGGGGGTATCCGGACAGCCGGACTATATACATCATCCGGACTATTGGAGCGTGAAGATACAAGACTCAAGACTCCGGCTCGTGTCCGGATGGGACTCTCCTTTGCGTGGAAGACATGCTTGGCGATCCGGATATTATATTTCCTTTGTTGTAACTGACTCTGTGTAAACCCTAGCCCTCTCCGGTGTCTATATAAACCGGAGAGGTTGGTCCTTCGAAAGCCGATCACAATTACAATCATACCATCACAGGCTAGCTCCTAGGGTTTAGCCTCTACGATCTCGTGGTAGATCTACTCATATCTTCAATATTAATCAAGTAGGAAGTAGGGTTTTACCTCCATCGAGAGGGCCCAAACCTGGGTAAACATTGTGTCCCTTGCTTCCTGTTACCATCAGCCTAAGACGCACGGATCAGGACCCCCTACCCAAGATCCGCCGGTTTTGACACTGACATTGGTGCTTTCATTGAGAGTTCCTCTATGTCGTCGCTGCAAGGCTCGATGGCTCGTCTCGTTGTCAAGGACAACATCACCTATGGGAGAGCGCTGGCTATAGGCCAAACTCTCTGACTTGGCAGCTTCATTATGGCCGCCCCATTAGCTGTCGCGCCAACGATGGCCTCTCGGGTCACCCCGCATAACCTTCGCATCAATTCAGAGCTTGCCAAATAGATGGATTCGATAGAGCTCTCCTCCCTTAATGTGCTCTTGGATCGCATCACCGCTTTGGGAGTCGCTATGGACTATGACTGGATTGGGATTAAACCCGACCAAAGGGACATTAGATCCCCGCCGGCCACCCATGAGATAGAGCTAGTGGAGGAACCACACACGCGTTGCCCCTCAACTTTGAGGATGAATTTTGTCCGGATCACCGAACTCTGTGAGCCGAACACCTCTCAAAGGAAGACATGACCCGGGTCCCGGACTTAGAATCGGGCATTCGGCCGAAGAGATTGGGCAACACTCCGGATCCCAAGCTGTCGGGCTCGGAACCTCCCATGCCCCCGGGTGTTAGATCGGATCAAAATCCGGATTCAACCAACAACACTCACCTGGACTTAAACCGTCTCTCCCGCATCAGGCAAGAGCCCCAGGAGACAGTACATCGTTACTGGGCCAGATTCTTCCTTGCACTTAACAAGGTCAAGGACTGCCACGACGAGGCCGTAGTCTCACTTTTCTGCAAAAACTGCACGAACAAAGGACTCCTTAATGCTATAAGTCGCCGTGACATAGTACACTTTGCGGACTTGGCACCCATAGTATAGAAGTACTGTGCGATGGGAAGCGCCTGGAAAACCCAAACGGAATTTTGGGATAGTACGGCCCTCACAAGAACCTTTGTCCAAACTAAACGGCTGAACTCTCGTAAGTCGACCAATCCAATTCCCAAGAAACCAAAGCACACCCCAGGGCGGGGAACCGTATTGGAAGAATGGCTCGATGGGCCATGTAAACTCCACAGTGCTCCAGACACAACACCAACCCATAGCCTTAGGGCATGTTGGGTACTCCGGCAGGTTGCAAAAAGTGGTGAGGATCTTCTTGCAAGCCACAAAGCAGAACAACTTCCCACCAAGGAACACGATACGGTACTAACAGTCTTCGAGACTTTTGCCTCAAATAATAGGCGCAAGCGGGCTCATCGAAGCCCCGCTGGAATTTACCATGTGGCAAAAATAAATTCGTGGAATGACACTGCTATAACTTTCAATGCCAGTGATGAACCGCAATTCCAGACCATCCGGGCACCAGCCGCTCTGGTCCTTAGCCCAATAGTGGACGGCTTTCGGCTCACTAAAGTTCTCATGGACGGTGGAAGCGGATTAAACTTGATCTACGAAGAAACACTCAAGAAGATGGAAATTGATAAAAGCCGCATTGAACAAAGTGGCACAACCTTCAGGGGAATTATCCCTAGTCGGGAAGCACAGTGTGCGGGAAAAATCACACTCGATGTGGTATTCGGCACACCAGAGAACTACAGGTCTGAAGAAATCACATTCCAAGTGGCTCCTTTCAGCAGCGGATACCACGCCCTTCTAGGGCGGGACGCGTTTGCAAGCTTTCAAGCTATACCCCATTACGGGTACATGAAGCTTAAAATGCCGGGACCCAATGGAATCATCACTCTAGCCAGTGATCTGGACGTCACGCTCCGCGTCAAAAACAAAACTGCAGCACTAGCCTTGGAAGCATTGTCCGAAGCCCTAGCAGCCGAAGAATTAACAAGAGTGCGCGCCACCGTGGACAGGGATGACGTGATACTCGACAAGCGACCCAAGTCCACCTCATTTAAACCCGCAGATGAGATAGTCAAATTCCAAGTCCATCCAACGGATCCCACGAAGACAACTTCCATCGGGACACAGTTGGGCCCCGCAATGGACGCCGCACTGCGAGACTTCTTACGCGAGAATTAGGAAATTTTTGCCTGGCACCCATCGGACATGCCGGGCATCCCGTGCGGACTGGCAGAACATAGCCTTAACATACTAAAGGGATACAAACCTATTAAACAGACCCTAAGGCGATTTTCAGAGCCCAAATGGCAAGCCATGGGGGAAGAGCTAGCCAAGCTACTTGAGGCCGGATTCATCAGAGATATCAAGCATCCGGACTGGCTGGCAAATTTGGTAATTGTACCAAAGAAGGACAAATCCTGGCGCATGTGCGTCGACTTCAAAGACCTCAACAAGGCTTGCCCCAAGGATCCCTTTCCCCTCCCTCGCATTGATCAAATCATTGACGCCACAGCAGGACACGACTCGTTGTGTTTCCTCGATCCATACTCTAGATACCATCAAATAAAGATGGAAGAGTCCGACCAAGCTGCAACAGCTTTCATAACTCCATATGGCCCTTTCTGCTTCAACACTATGCATTTTGGGCTTAAGAATGCCGGCGCAACCTATCAACGCATGATTCAAACATGCCTGGAAAAGCAAATCGGCAAAACAGTGGATGCATACATGGACAACATAGTCATAAAAACAAGACACGTCAAAACCCTAATAGATGACTTGAGGCTTACGTTCGACAACCTCCGAACATACGACATCAAGTCGAACCCGGAAAAATGCGTTTTCGGCGTCCCCTCTGGAAAACTGCTGGGCTTCATCATTTCCAATAGAGGAATTGAAGCGAATCCGGTAAAAATCCGAGCTTTATCGCAGTTGGCTACACCAACAGACCTCAAACACATCCAGAAACTAGCTGGATGTGTGGCTGCTTTGAGCCGCTTTATCTCCAGGTTAGGAGAAAAGGCATTACCTCTTTACCGCCTTCTTCGATGCACCGAACACTTCGTGTGGACGGATGCATCCGCGGCCGGAATCGATGGAATAAAGACCTTATTGGCCAATAATCCAGTCCTAACAGTGCCAAATATCGGCAAACCTATGCTGCTGTACATAGCGGCAACACATCAAGTTGTAAGCACAGTACTTGTCGTCGAACGAGAGCTTGACAGATACAAATTCCCTCTACAAAAGCCGGTTTATTACGTATCCACGGTCCTCACCCCATGCAAATCCCGATACCCACACTATCAAAAAATAGCATACGCGGTCTTCATGGCATCCCGAAAGCTACGACACTACTTTCAAGAGTGTTCGATTACGGTGGCCTCCGAAGTACCACTAAACGATATAATAAATAACCGCGATGCCATGGGCCGGATCGCTAAATGGGCCATCGAGCTCCTTCTATTCGACATAACATATAAGCCTCGGCGGGCTATCAAGTCGCAAGTATTAGCTGACTTTGTCACTGAATGGACGGAAGCCGAACTCCCTAAAGAGTACGGTGCATACTCTAATTGGATCATGCACTTCGACGGCTCTAAAATGCTGGCCAGATTGGGAGCAGGTGTAGTCCTAACGTCTCCCACAGGAGACACGGTCCAATACGTCCTCCAACTATTATACACGGACTCCAACAATGCAGCCGAATACGAGGCTCTATTGCACGGTCTTCGGATGGCAGTCTCTATGGGCATTCAGCGCCTAGAGGTGCGTGGGGATTCAAACCTCGCAATATCACAAATAAATGGAGACTTTGATGCCAAGGATCCGAAAATAGCGGCCTACCGTAATGCCGTCCTTACAATGTCAGCTCGGTTCGAGGGGCTCGAATTCCACCATGTGGCTTGAGAAAACAATCAAGCGGCAGACGTCCTTGCCCGCATCGGCGCTAAACGCGACCCTGTCCCACCTAACATATTCCTGGAAAATCTGTTCAAGCCATCCTTGGTATGGGAAGGGGAGTCGGGCAATACCAGCACGGATTCGAATACATCCCCAGATTCCGAACTATCACACATAATCGGAGGCTCTACCACCAAAATAACATCTTTGGCCCAAGAAATCATGGCTGTCATCGCCCCGTGGACTGAGCCTTTCTTGGCCTACCTAAATAGGCAGGAGCTCCCGGAAGACCAAAATGAAGCATGCTGCATCGTCTGGCATTCTAAAGCTTACAAAGTCCATGAAGGGGAACTCTATAAGAAAAGTGCGACCGGAGTGCTCCAAAGGTGCATCTCCGAAGAGGAAGGGCGGCAGCTCTTGGCTGAAATCCATGCTGGACTGGGCGGGCACCATGCCGCGGCTCGAGCATTAGTCAGCAAGGCCTTCCGTACATGTTTCTATTGGCCGACGGCCCGAGCAAACACACAGGACCTTGTCCAACACTGCATGAGATGGCAGCTCTTTGCCAATCAGAGTCATATGCCCCCTACTGCTCTCCAAACAATCCCCATAACTTGGCCCTTCGCGGTCTGGGGGCTGGATATGGTTGACCCCTTAAAGGGGTAAGCCACAAGAAAAAAATACTTATTGGTCATGGTAGACAAGTTCACCAAATGGATAGAAGCCAAACCAGTCAAAACGGCCGAATCCGGACCAGTAATAGACTTTATATCCGGGGTCATACACCGATACGGTGTCCCCCACAGCATCATCACCGATAATGACTCAAATTTCGCAGCTGATGAAGTGAAAGCTTGGTGTAGTAAAATGGGCATTAAGCTCGACTACGCTTCCGTCTACCATCCTCAAAAAAACGGCCAGGTCGAACAGGAAAACTTTCTCATCATGAGCGGCATCAAACCCAGACTAGTGCGATCCTTGACGGAGTCAGACACGCACTGGGTCGAGGAGCTCGACTCCGTACTCTGGGGGCTGCGGACCATGCCGAATCGCACCACCAGATATACACCATTTTTTATGGCACGGAAGCAGTACTACCCTGCGACAAAATACATGATTCGCCACGCATACGTATGTACGAAGAGAAGGAAGCCAATTTAGATTGGCGGGACAACTTGGATGCCCTGGAAGAGGAGTGCGACGTCACAAAAGCCCGCTCCGCATTCTATCAATAGCAGGGTCGGGGATACCAAAGTAGAAAAGTATGGGCCAAAACTTATAATATTGGCGAACTCGTTCTACGCCTACCGGAGAAGAAGAAGGACAAGCTCAAACCGAAGTGGGAAGGTCCCTTCGTCATTGACAAAGTTCTCACCAGAGGAGCGTACCGCTTACGTAATGCATCAGATAACAGACTCGAGCCGAACCCATGGAACGCGGCCAGACTCCGGAGATTCTACGCCTAATGCCGAACTCAATGTTCGTATCCTTACTCCCTCCCTTTTATTTATGCGCCATCCCTTTTCCTTTCTTGATTTTTCTTCCTCTTCACACAAAGTATTTAATACAGTGCGTACTTCCGGATTGCTCCGGCCGCACTATGTGTGTAAGCAATACCTGGGGGCTTCCTATATGGAAGCTAAAAAAATTACTCTAATGGCTTTTCGCCCATTACATATGCATTTCTTTTTCCATATGTGCCTTTTCTTCACCATTATATGCATCGATATGACTTAAGATGTGGCCAAGCTGGGTTTCCTGGCTCTTGTGTTTATGCCCTATGTTCCTGTTAATTCGGCTAGGGCATAAGGGGAGCATCTTTGCGATTGTTACTGCCGGTTCAGCCGGATGTGTACCTCAGACTAGCTGAAGCCGAAAGCTAGTTTCCTTAAGTGAATATCCGGTCGGTGACCAAAAGATGTATTAGTTTATTACAACATAAATCCCCAGAAGTCTTGTATCCTGCGCCATGGTTCACAGTCCGAAGATGTGTATTGTCGCATGCTTACCCAGGGAAAGGAACCCCTGACGGAACTATTCTCCCCGGAAGTTGTTTCTTACTATCCATGTAATATAACATAACTAGTTGGGTACTTGTCTGTTCAAGCACTTATGACCCCTACGCCTAGTTTCCATGCATACCCCGGTTTTGTATAACTGAGTGGGTATTCGGACACACCCCGGACTGTAGGATCCGGGGGCTGAAGCGAAAAGGTCCGCCATGACAAATGATTTTAATCTGGCTAGGGGCTACTTATGTCTATCGAATTACACAGTCACATGGACTGACTATATTTCTCCTCTATACCATCCAACAGGCTATTTAGCTTACAATACTGTTGAGAATACTTTGCGGCTAACGCCACCTGGTCATATACCAGACTAACGGGAATTTCTTGCCCATCTGGCCCTGCCGGTTCGACTTCGGCCATATGGTTCGGGTCCAGCTTAGTGTAGCGCGTCTTCACCATAGCCCATGCTTCTCTTGCACCTTGCCGGCAGGCTGACATCTTCCACAATCGGAAGCGCCGTCGTGCTCCTTGAAGCATGTCCACAAGCTCCCCCATGCCATTCGATAGGAAGATTAATGGCCACAAAGCCTGCGCAACACCCTGCATTGCCTGCCGAGCTCGCTCGTGCAGTTGTGAGAGGTCTTGCAGTAAATCGCCTGCAGATGCTGGCATCTCCTCCTCAAGGCGGCCCGTTAACATTCCTACAAGCAAAACTCTTTCAATATACTTCCTCGCCGAACTATGCTACAGTTCGTCTAGGTACCTACCATAAATGCCGCTGCGAAGCCTTTTGTTCTCCTTCACGGAGTCCGCCAGCTGCGCGCAGACGTCTTTCAATTCCACGTCCAGCCGAACATTGGCGTCTTGAAGATTATTCTTCTCCTTCCTAACTTGCGTAAGAATGCGCTCGCCAGCCTTTAGCTGCCTCTGGAGATGCGACTCGTCATCCCTTCCGCCCTCCGGATTCACCCCGGGGTTATCTGCAGAATTTTCTGTTAAACTTGTCATACCAGCCACTTATTAAATGGTGCATTTTCATACAATCGAGATAAATGTTACCAGATGAGGCCTTCTAGGATTTCTCTAGCTTGGCAACCGTGGCCCTCAGTTGGGTCCTGCACCCTTCCAGCTCCTGAGACAATTGCTCATTCTTATCTACAAGAACCTGCGCATAAATTGATCCTTAAAACGGTTGTTCCAACCGTTTCAAGTCTCAGGGGCTACTGATATACATGCTTATCAAACTTTCTTACCCATATATCTTTGGTATACTGGTCCGTCGCCCGGGCAAGCCCGCCTTGAGCAGCTCGGATGTACGCATCTCCCGAATTGAAATCATTAAATGCTTCTTCGAAAAAGATGTTGTTGCGAAGCACGGGCCGTCGACGCCGGTGATTCATGGCGCTCTCTACTTCGGAATTCTTGGCAGAGAGCATATCTGCATCCTCTGTCGGAGGACTATGCAGCATCGGCCCCACGTCCGCCTCCTCCCTGAAGACGGTTCTGGAATCCGGCAGGTGGAGGCATGATTGGCAGGATCCCCGGATATAGTCCGGATACTCCTCTTCCTGCCAGGATGTAAGGGGCGCTGTTATACTTCAAATAACAATAATTACATGACAGGTTTTTCCTTACCTCTGTAGCGGCGTTTCGGCCCTAACCGCCTTCCTCTTGAGCCTACCCAATCCGGACGCCTGTGGCCGATGGGTCCCTAGGGGCTTGGCCCTGCGCTCCGACCGTCGTCTCTGCAAAAACATGACACTTCAGGGGTAAGGCAGGACATCAGGAAGGAGTCCTCTTTGGAGGATAGAGTCTTTGGCTTGGCTTACACATGATGTAGGTAGCAGTCCGGATAATCGGCAGTAATAGCCACTAAGGCACCGTCATAGCTCGCCCGATAAAATATTCCGTTGACAAGCTCCATGGTCATATCCGGATCTTCTTCGAGTCCTGGATCCAGGGCCCTTTCGGGGTCCTCTGGCTGCGGGGAAGGGCTGGAGATTCCTTTTACGACCCTCCTTAGTTCCTGCTCGGCAATATCGAGGTAGGTAATCTTAGCAAAGAACACCACAATAAGTGAAGCGGGAAAATGAATGACGACTTACCCAGTTTGGGGGATTGTACATGGAGAATCCGTCCTGCGGTTTGATGTGAAGGAATATTCCTCTTCTCCTTTGTATAAATCGGACAGTATCCTTGCCAGAGCAGTGGTGGAGTCCGGACCCTTACAGCCACAACGGGTGGCATCGTCTTCCCCGTTGAAATGCCACATGGGATTGCCCCGATATTGGAGCCGTTTCACTCCCTGCATTATGTATATTTCCATAACCTCGACTATCGTCAGTCCGGATTTGGCCAGTAACTTTATCCTGCTCATCAGGAAGTGTATCTCCCTGGTGTCCTCCTCTTGGGGGCCTCGGGGGCGCCAGCTTAGACGTGCCCTCGGTGGGGCATTACTGAACTTGGGGAGACCTGTCCGGACTGGATCCGGAAGGGGAACGTCATCAATGTAGAACCACTCCAAAGGCCAGTTCTCTGGTGCCTTTTTGGGAGTGCCGGATAGGTATCCGGTCTCGGCGATACGCCATACTTTGGCCCCGCCCACTTGACATAGGGACTCTCCCTGGTTGCGGGGGACAAGGCAGAACAACTTCTTCCATAACCCGAAGTGAGCCTCGCAGCTCAGAAATAGCTCACAAAGGGCAATGTACCCTGCTATATGTAGTATGAAAGCTGGGGTAAAGTTGTGCAACTGGAGGCCATAGAACTCCAGGAGCCCGCGAAGGAACGGGTGGATGGGAAACCCGACGCCCCTTAACAGATGCGGAATGAGGCATATTCGCTCTTCTAGAGATGGATTAGGAGATCTCTCCGCTTGTTCCCCGCCATTATAGGCGGCTATTCCGGCTCGAACGGGGACCATGAACGCCGGTGGGAGAAACCCTTGGGTTTGTAACTCTATCAGACGGCTATGAGGAACTGAACACTCTTCCCAGTCCCCGGGCTTGGGGCAAGGGGAGCGAGCAGAAGAGCTGCGACGACCGGCCATGTTGGAATGGTTTTTCCAGGGTGCTCTGTTGGATGCTTGCTCGAGGGGGAAGAGTGAGGTTTGGATCTGGGAATCCCCGTCTCTTCAAATAGACAGCTAGCCCGAAGGATCGGGGGTGGCAAATGCAAAAATGCCCCGACTCCTCGCATTCGCTCGACACATGGAAATGGTCATTATTGAGGCTCTGAAGCCGAGGAGTACAACATTAATGAGAAAACGAACACTGTTCATCGCAATAGGTACACTGGAGTATTCGGAGATGGAACCCGCCTTGCAATGCCGAAGACAAGACTGCGCGCCGGACTCATCGTCATTGAAGCCTGGTTCAGGGGCTACTGAGATTAGGGGGTATCCGGACATCCGAACTATATAGATCGTCCGGAATATTGGAGCATGAAGATACAAGACTCAAGACTCCGGCTCGTGTCTTGATGGGACTCTCCTTTGTGTGGAAGACAAGCTTGGTGATCCGGATATTATATTTCCTTCCTTGTAACCGACTCCATGTAAACCCTAGCCCTCTCCGTGTCTATATAAACTAGAGAGGTTGGTCCTTAGAAGGCCGATCACAATTACAATCATACCATCATAGGCTAGCTCCTAGGGTTTAGCCTCTACGATCTCGTGGTAGATCTACTCTTGTACTACTCATATCTTCAATATTAATCAAGCAGGAAGTAGGGTTTTACCTCCATCGAGAGGGCCCGAACCTGGGTAAACATCGTGTCCCTTGCTTCCTGTTACCATCAGCCTAAGACTCACAGATCGGGCCCCCTACCCAAGATCCGCCGGTTTTGACACCGACAGTAACCACTCGGGACTTGCCTAAAAACGTGGAGTCATACCAAAAGGTGTCATGGGTTTGCACACTCCCGTATTGATGAAAAATCCCACAATAAGGGGAAACACGATCTCTACTTTGGTAGGGCGTGCCGATAAAACCACCTCGCAACATGTATCGAGGTAGGCCAGGAAAAACCGGTTCATGTTGGACCAGACCACGGCATAAGAACACACCATACAAAAATTGCCAGCAGATCAGATTTATCAAGTGCCATCCTCTCTACGGTGGTTTGTGAAGATCGTCTTGCGGATCCGGACATGATTCAAGTGTTCGATAATTACTTTGGAGTATTCGGAGATGGAACCCGCCCTGGAATGCCGAAGACAAACTGCGCGCCGGACTTGTCGTCATTGAAGCCTGGTTCAGGGGCTACTGAGGGAGTCATGGATTAGGGGGTATTCGGATAGCGGGACTATATACTTTGGCCGGACTGTTGGACCGAGAAGTTACAAGACTCAAGACTTCATCCCGTGTCCGGATGGGACACTCCTTTGCGTGGAAGATAAGCTTGGCGGTCCAGATATTATATTTCCTTCTTTGTAACCGACTCCATGTAAACCCTAGCCCTCTCCGGTGTGTATATAAACCGAAGAGTTTAGTCCTTAGAGATAGAATCATAATCATCATAGGCTAGCTTCTAGGGTTTAGCCTCTACGATCTCGTGGTAGATCAACTCTTGTAAGACTCATATCATCAATATCAATCTAGCAGGAAGTAGGGTTTTACCTCCATCAAGAGGGCCTGAACCTAGGTAAATATTGTGTCCCTGCCTCCTGATACAATTAGCCTTAGACGCACAGAACGGGACCCCCTACCTGAGATCCGCCGGTTTTGACACCGACACCATGCTTATTTTGCAAGTATACATGTTGCTATTTCAAAATAGAAAGTTTACCGCTGTTGCAAAAATTCCCTAGAAAAGTCAGAGAATGATATAATATTGAATTTTTTTGCATATTAAGCTATGACAAATATTCTACAATGTAGTATTTTTCTTATAATTTTTGGAGTTAGGGAAGTATGGTTAATCTTGCATTCTTTACAGACTATACTGTTTTGGCAGATTTATGTTATGTTTGCATTGTTTGCTTATGTTTGCTTGTTTAATGATTCTATCCGAGGATAGGAGTATTAAATATACATAGACATTTAGTATGCAATGTTGAATAATAATTTTAGTGATTTGTTACAGTAGAAAATGATAAGGCTTTTGCATTGGTTTATACTAACTTATCTCACGAGTTCTTGTTGAGTTTGGTGTGGATGAAGCTTTTGAGATTTAGGAAACCGAGATATAAAAGGAATTAAGGAGACAAAAAAGCTCAAGCTTGGGGATGCCCAAGGCACCCCAAGATAATATTTGAAGAAGTCTCAAGCATCCGAGCTTGGGGATGCCCCGGTAGGCATCCTACCTTCTTCAAATTATCGGTTAGTATCGAACTATCGGTTGAACCTAATTTTTGATTCTTCACATGAGTTGTGCTATCCTTGCAATGCCATTTTATTTTGGTTTGCTTGCTGTTTGAATAAAATACCAAGATCTGAAATTCTTAAACTAGAGAGAGTCTTCACATAGCTATATAATTACTCATTGATCTTCACCTATATCTTTTGGAGTAGTTTGTCTTTTGCTCTAGTGCTTCACTTATACCTTTTTAGAGCATGGTGGTGGTTTTATTTTGTAGAAATTATTGATATCTCATGCTTCACTTATATTATTTTGAGAGTCTTTTTAGAACAGCATGGTATTTGCTATGGTTATAAAATTGGTCCTAGAATGATGGGCATCCCAGATGGGTATAATAAAAACTATCATAGAAAGTGAATTGGATGCTATGATCAATTTGATGCTTGATAATTGTTTTGAGATATGAGGATGGTGATATTAGAGTCATGCTAGTGGAGTAATTATGAATTTGAGGAATACTTGTGTTGAAGTTTGTGATTCCCGTAGCATGCACGTATGGTGAACCGCTTTGTGATGAAGTTGGAGCACGATTTATTTATTGATTGTCTTCCTTATGAGTGGCGGTCGGGGATGAGCGATGGTCTTATCCTACAAATCTATCCCCCTGGGAGCATGCGCGTAGTACTTTGTTTCAATAACTTGTAGATTTTTGCAATAAGTATATGAGTTCTTTATGATTAATGTTGAGTCCATGGATTACACGCACTCTCACCCTTCCACCATTGCTAGCCTCTCTTGTGCCGCGCAACTTTCGCCGGTACCATACACCCATCATATACCTTCCTCAAAACGGCCACCATACCTACCTATTATGGAATTTCCATAGCCATTCCGAGATATATTGCCATGCAACTTTCCACCTTCCGTTTATTATGACACGCTCCATCATTGTCATATTGCTTTTGCATGATCATGTAGTTGACATCGTATTTGTGGCAAAGCCACCTTGATAATTCTTTCATACATGTCACACTTGATTCATTGCATATGCCGGTACACCGCCGGAGGCATCCACATAGAGTCATATTTTGTTCTAAGTATTGAGTTGTAATTCTTGAGTTGTAAGTAAATCAAAGTGTGATGATCTTCATTATTAGAGAACTGTCCCAAGTGAGGAAAGGATGATGGAGATTATGATTCCCCCACAAGTCGGGATGAGACTCCGGACAAAAAAAAGAAAAAAGAGAAAGGCCATATAAAAAAAAAGAGAAAGGCCAAATAAAAAAATGAGAGAAAAAGGGAGAAGGGACAATGCTACTATCCTTTTACCACACTTGTGCTTCAAACTAGCACCATGATCTTCATGATAGAGAGTCTCCTATGTTGTCACTTTCATATACTAGTGGGAATTTTTCATTATAGAACTTGGCTTGTATATTCCAATGATGGGCTTCCTCAAAATGCCCTAGGTCTTCCTGAGCAAGCAAGTTGGATGCACACCCACTTAGTTTCTTTTGTTGAGCTTTCATACACTTATAGCTCTAGTGCATCCGTTGCATGGCAATCCCTACTCACACATTGATATCTATTAATGGGCATATCCATAGCCCGTTGATATGCCTAGTTGACGTGAGACTATCTTCTCCTTTTTTGTCTTCTCCACAACCACCATTCTATTCCACATATAGTGCTATGTCCATGGCTCACGCTCATGTATTGCGTGAAAGTTGAAAAAGTTTGAGAACATAAAAGTATGAAACAATTGCTTGGCTTGTCATCGGGGTTGTGCAGGATTAAATACTTTGTGTGATGAAGATAGAGCATAGCCAGACTATATGATTTTGTAGGGATAGATGTCTTTAGCCATGTTATTTTGAGAAGACATGATTGCTTTGTTAGTATGCTTGAAGTATTACTATGTTTATGTCAATATGAACTTTTATTTTGAATCATTTGGATCTGAACATTCATGCCACAATAAAGAAAATTACATTGAGAAATATGCTAGGTAGCATTCCACATCAAAAATTCATTTTTTATCATTTACCTACTCCAGGACGAGCAGGAATTAAGCTTGGGGATGCTTGATACGTCTCCAATGTATCTATAATTTTTTATTGTTCCATGATATTATATTACCCGTTTTGGATGTTTATGGGCTTTACTATACACTTTTATATCATTTTGGGACTAACCTACTATCCGGAGGCCCGACCCATATTGCTATTTTTTTTTGCCTATTTTAGTGTTTCAAAGAAAAGGAATATCAAACGGAGTCCAAACGGAATGAAACCTTCGGGAGAGTTAATTTTGGAACGGAAGCAAGCCAGGAGACTTGGAGTATACGTCAGCGAAGCAACAAGGAAGCCACGAGACAGGGAGGTGCGCCCTACCCCCTGGGCATGCCCCCACCCTCGTGGGCCCCTCGTGGCTCCCCTAACCGACTTCTTTCGCCTATATATGTCCATATACCCTAAAAACATTAGAGAGCACAATAGATCGGGAGTTCCGCCGTTGCAAGCCTCTATAGCCACCAAAAACCAATCGGGGCCATGTTCCGGCACCCTGCCTGAGGGGGGATCCATCACCGGTGGCCATCTTCATCATCTCGGCACTCTCCATGACGAGGAGGGAGTAGTTCACCCTCGGGGCTGAGGGTATGTACCAGTAGCTATGTGTTTGATCTCTCTCTCTCTCATGTTCTTGAGGTGATACGATCTTAATGTATCGCAAGCTTTGCTATTATAGTTGGATCTTATGATGTTTCTCCCCCTCTACTCTCTTGTAATGGATTGAGTTTTCCATTTGAAGTTATCTTATCGGATTGAGTCTTTAAGGATTTGAAAACACTTGATGTATGTCTTGCATGTGCTTATCTGTGGTGACAATGGGATATCACGTGATCTACTTGATGTATGTTTTGGTGATCAACTTGCGGGTTCGGTGACCTTGTGAACTTATGCATAGGGGTTGGCACACGTTTTCGTCTTGACTCTCCGGTAGAAACTTTGGGGCACTCTTTGAAGTTCTTTGTGTTGGTTGAATAGATGAATCTAAGATTGTGTGATGCATATCATATAATCATACCCACGGATACTTGAGGTGACATTGGAGTATCTAGGTGACATTAGGGTTTTGGCTGATTTGTCTCTTAAGGTGTTATTCTAGTACGAACTCTATGATAGATCGAACGGAAAGAATAGCTTCATGTTATTTTACTACGGACTCTTGAATAGATCGATCAGAAAGGATAACTTTGAGGTGGTTTCGTACCCTACAATAATCTCTTTGTTTGTTCTCCTTTATTAGTGACTTTGGAGTGACTCTTTGTTGCATGTTGAGGGATAGTTATATGATCCAGTTATGTTATTATTGTTGAGAGAACTTGCACTAGTGAAAGTATGAACCTTAGGCCTTGTTTCCTAGCATTGCGATGCCGTTTACGCTCACTTTTACCACTTGTTACCATGCTGTTTTTATATTTTCAGATTATAAATAATCATATCTACATTCCATATTGCACTTGTATCACCATCTCTTCACCGAACTAGTGAACCTATACAATTTACCATTGTATTGGGTGTGTTGGGGACACAAGAGACTCTTTGTTATTTGGTTGCAGGGTTGTTTGAGAGAGACCATCTTCATCCTACGCCTCCCAAAGATTGATAAACCTTAGGTCATCCACTTGAGTGAAATTCTCTACTGTCCTACAAACCTCTACACTTGGAGGCCCAACAACGTCTACAAGGAGAAGATTGCGTAGTAGACATCACCTCTTTGCTATCGACTACGAGATGACGCGAGCATGCTGAGGCCATCCCACGCATGACCCCCACGTCACGCACTCAACTCGAGTTGTGGGGAAACGCAACTGACAAAGAGATCGTGGCAGTTCGGCTCTGCCACGCCCGCCCGCGCACTGCTTTGGGCCTGGCCCAACTGCGCCTTGCGCTTGTCAGATTTCGGGTTCCGGCAGACCCTTGAGGTTCGAACACTAGGGTGCGCGCGAAGATCTCGCCCACTACCTACCTGCACCCTACCGCCATGCTAGGATCTAAGCTATCAAAAGAATAACACAAGAGACACAGTGTTTATACTGGTTCAGGCCACCATTGCGGTGTAATACCATACTCCAGTGTGTGGCGTGGTGGATTGCCTCTTGGGCTGATGATGAACAATACAAGGAAGAACAACCTCGCGAGGGTCTGTTCTTGTGGTGGTGTCATCCCTTCGGAGGGGTCGATTCCTCATGCTCTATACTATGGTGGCTAGTCCTATTTATAGGCAAAAGGCCCTGGGCCTCTTCCCAAATATTAAGCAGGAAGGGCGCCAACAATTGGCCATTTTGAAGGTCAACATCTGGTACACTTATCCTGACTAAAGTTGGTCCTCGCCCGTCAAAGGCTCTGGTGGTGATGCCGGCTTGGGCTCCACGATGACCTCCATCCTGCCGTTGGACTGGTCTTGGTCTTGTTGCACCAAAATGGACGCTTTTGCTTGATACTCTCGCCTGAGCTTGCTCCCTTTGCACCAAAGAGGAAAGGAGGACACTGCGCGGGCTGGCGCCCGCCCGGCGCCCGCCCGGCGCCCTTGGTCATCATGGCTTGCGTCATGGGCACCTCGCGAGGTACCCCGCCTTGATATTTCCGCCTCCTCATGAGCCAGCCTGATGAGGCCGTGCCTGAGGAAGCTCCTTGTCGCCCGCCCCGCGAGGCTTGGCCCCTCAAGAGGGTCTTGAGCTCGTGTTGATGAAGATGGGCCGTGCTGGCCCCCCCTTTGAGCCACGCCGCAGGCCGCAGGCAGGCAAGTCTGGGGACCCCTGTTCCCAAAACGCCAACAGTAGCCCCCGGGCCCAAGGCGCGCCCGGACTTGGCCGAGCAAAGAGGCGAAAGGGCAAGTGCGAAGCGCCGCGGGCCCTAACAGCCTGCGGCCTTGGGCGCCGCGTGGCGGTTGATGGGACGTTGGCGTCTCCACTTCCCCATGATGCCTCGGCGACTACGCGGATTGACAAGTCCCTGCATGCAAAATGGGTCATGATTACCTCCGATCGTGGAGGTCGGTGGTTGGCCTCCCCTGGCTTTAAGTACGGAATGGTGCGTGCCCTTCCAGTCCATTTTCTCCTTGCTTCTCCTTCTTCCCGGTCCTTGCTCCGTCTAGCTGCAATGGCTCCGATCCGCCGGTTCTCCGCGGCGGAGAAGGGAAAGGCCCCCCGAGAGGGTCCTGACCTGCTCCTGCCGAAGAAACAGCTAGCTCTCTGCCATCGGGGTGAAGGCTCTCACCAGGAGGTGTCGAGGCCCTCGTGCGAGCAGCCACCACCAGGGTTCCCACTTCCCTTGTACGCCCACATCGAGGGCTCTGAAGGGTTTGATGCCGAGCACCACAGGCGACGCCGCCGCCAGCGCCGGCGGGTCACGAAGGTGCGCATCTTTCCCCCTGGAGTCCACGCCGAGGGCTCCTCCCGAGAGTTTGTGCTCCATGCCGCCATGCCTCCTCGATCTTGGATTCGCCTTCCTCCTTCCTTCGCCTTTGAGATCCCGCCGAGGGGGCCTTTCAAGCTCTGGCTGCAGCACGCCGATTGTCCAACTCCTGTCGAGGTCGTCGCCCCAGGTAAGGTCTTCATGACCCAGGGCTGGGGCGAGATCGCCCGGGTTTGTAGGATGAGGGGCGCCCTCGTGATCCACCTGGAGTTCGACGGTGCTTCCATGATGATCTTCAAGGTCTTCGACGAAGATGGGCATCGGCTGGAGTGCTGTCCAAGGGGCAGCGGCAGAAGCCCCGGAGCGGCTAGGACCAGACCTGTCGTCGCACGTTCTTCCAGCAGCGCTTCGAGCGGCGAGGGCGCCGGAGGATCCAGCGACTCCGCCGAGCACCTCGTGACTCCGGAGACGAGTGATGACAGCTACGAGCCCCCGAGCCTGTGCCGCTCTCGGAGCGGGATGGGCTCGTTAGGCCGCCGCCGTCTCTGATCTGGATGAGGTTGGCGCCGGTGCCCGGCGGCCCACTGTTGATGATGGCATCTGCTGCGATGGTTCTTGTAGTCAGGATTTCTTAGGATAAGCGTCTTTTGTTCCTGCGAGGGGCCAAGAATATACCCCGTGGGGGCTTGTAAGGTGTCTGTAGCTCCGTTTGTCAAAATGATCCTTACCATGAAGCAGTGCGAAATGCTTATTCCGTCTTAGCTTAGTTTCTTCCTTTCGGACCTCGCGAGGGCCTGGTGCTCTGCGCTGACAGGTCCCGGTCCCAAGGCGGCTTCAGCCGTCGCTGGTATGCTAGGTCACGATGCCGTGGTCAAGGCCAGGAGGTGAGCGGCCCGGGGTCCAGTAAGAGACCCCGCGTCGCGATTCTCGGGAGGTCCCCTTTAGCGCTCAAGAAGCCATCGTTCGGTGAGAAAGGAATGTGACATTGCTAACACGGGTTTGCGTTGGATGTGGTGACGGTGCTGCGATAGCTAGTGTTTCCAGAGAGTGACTTATCTCGAGGGTCGGGAAACGCTTCCTGGTGCGGCACTAGGTCCGTGCTTTCGCCGGCGAGGGGTTGCCTGGCGAGGTGTATTGGGGCACCCGTGAGCCAGCGCGGGACTCACAGGGCCCTACCCCAAGGCGGGTTGCGCTTGGCACTGGGCCTTAACCTATGATGTGTTCCTGCAAAATTGGCCAGATGCCGATGCTCTACGTCCTCGGGTCCTGGCCCTCGAGCTGGTCTCAGCCATCGCTGGTTTGCCGGGGCGCGATGCCGTGGGCAAAGCCAGAGGGTGAGGGCTGGAGAGCCGGTAGGAGCCCTGAGTCGTGATGCTCAGGTACCCCCCCTTTAACGCGCAAGCTTGGTTAGATGTCGGTGCTCTACGTCCTCGGGTCCCGGCCCTTGAGCTGGTCTCAGCCGTCGCTGGTTTGCCGGGGCGCGATGCCGTGGGCAAATCCAGAGGGTGAGGGCTGGAGAG